>NC_025861.1:212413-249659 GCF_000755165.1 Leishmania panamensis | reverse complement strand
CCCCTCTCGCCCTGACGGTATCTATGTGCATGTGTGTGCTGCCCCTTGGCGTCTCGTGTTTCGCTTGCTCAGCCAAGACATTCTTTACCCCTTTTTTCTCTTTGATTTTCTCTTGCTTCTGGTGCTCCCCACGAGCGCCTGGGGTGTGTGGAAGTATTGCGTACTACTGTGGGAGGGGGGGGAGAGAGGGCATGCAGGCCATGGAGGCGCCGTACACAGCACAGTCACGTGTGCGTGTATGCGGGTGTCGATCGATGCGCAGAAAATGAGGCATATCCACGCCCCTCACTGCACACACACCCCCACGCGCGCGTCATCTCCTTCACCCTTCCCACCCCCAGACCGTTCCCTATTACATTTTGCGTGGCGTCTCCTCTTGTCTCTGTGCTGACGGTAGCGCGTGTGTGGATGGGGTAGTGAATTCTCCTTCTTTCACCTATACACACGCACGCCAACCTATTCTGACGTACTCATCCTTCACCCCTCTTTCCTCTTTCTCTCCCCTTCTTCGTGCGTACTCGGTCAATTGGCCGGCCCGCAGATGCCATCCGTGCCGTCGCGCCAAGGGGGGAGGGAGGGACCTAACCGTAAGAGAGACGATGGGCTGTGTTGGAGGGCCAGGGCCAGGGCCCCGAGTGCACCAGGCAGAGGCTGTGCCCGCGTCCAGAGACACCGAGGACGCCCATCAAGGAGATGCCTTTGGCTGGGCGCGTATGCCCCCCCTCAGTTCTCCCCCCTCTTTCCCCCTCTCTTTATCTCTTGTGGGCCGCGGTGGTGCAGCGACGCGCAAGCAGCACGTCGAGGTGCTCACTGCTGGCGCCACTCGGCACTACTTCTGCCGCTAATGGGTGTCGTGTGCCCTCTTTTTCTACCCTTTCTTTCCGCTACTCGTCTCCCGTGCCCCCTCCCTCTCTCCCCTCCCCTCCCCCCACTACCGCCACACACACAAGAGAGAGAGAAGCGGCATTAGCAGCTCCCCACTCTTCCACCATCGCCGTCAAGAGGCCGAGCATGTTTCGTGGACACTGGATCGTGGCCGACATGGACGGCACCCTCACCCCCACTCCGACTCGAGCACATGGCAAGTACCTGACCCTGTCGCACTGCATGCAGACTGGACTGGGTTGTGGCGCTCACTACAAGAGCTGCTTGCCGTGGCTTCGACTCTTCCTCGAGCTTGGTGGCACTCTCTGCGTCGTGTCCACGGCTGGCAAGCGCATGTGGTCGCAGCTGTACCCCGATCTAGCGCCAGCGCTGTTTCGGTTGAGGGCTGCAGCCACTGCTGCCGGTGCAGCTGCGGCTGGTGGTAATGACGCTCCTTCTGGCCCCTCTCCGCCCATAGGCTCTTTGGATGCGCCAGGGACTCTGTACCTATGCGGCTTCACTGGGGCGGCGCTCTTTCGCAGCCGTCCATGGGAGGCTGTGTGGTCTGACATGGACCGATTGCACCCCCACTGGCGCGTGCCCTCGGCACCCCACCCCTCACGCTTTGATGAGGACGAGAGACTGCAGAAAGGCGAGACTGCCGTAGCTGTGGCAGAGGTACCACCATCGGGGGTGGCGCTGGAGGAGTGGACAGAGTACCGCGAGCAAGGCGTCACGCCGGGTACAGCAGATTCGCAGGCCACGTCGAGCGGCGCCGCCAGTAGGATAGCGACGATAGACGCTGCAACGTGCATGCTCGCCATGGACGAAGGCCGCCAAGCTCTCGTCCGCTTCTTCGAGCACTCCTCGTACGTCTGCGGCCACGATGCGGCGCGTGCGAAGGACTTCTTCGCTGCCTGCCTGAGCACCAAATATCACAGTGTCTTTGCGGACCTCCTGCACCAACTCTTGGCCGAGGCGCACGTGACTACTCGCCGTGGAGGTGATGGCGCATCCGGCGCTCACACAGGTACGCCTCATGTCTGCTTTGCAGCGTCGAAAGTGCTCAGTTCCGCTGCTCTCGCCAAGCACGGCTTCTTTCTCCGGGAGACCGGCGACGCTCTTGTGGACGTGCAGTCTGTGCCACGAGCAGACGGCACAGTGGCTGACGACGCCGCTGTGGCGCAGGTGATTGTGATGGGCATTCCCATGCGTTTTTCTAACCACGTCTTTCCAGCGACGGGTTCTTCACCGTTCAATAGCTCCCCTGCAACCTCTCGCGACTGGCACTGCTGCCCTCAGTGCGCGGCGGCAGGTGCGGGGGCCCGCCAACGCCTCGAGGCTGCCGGGCTGGAGCTGAAGAGTCAACCAAACAGTGTGTGCCTACATCGCCGCGGCGTAGACAAGGCGACGTGTGTGCGATGGCTGCTAGCACAACACGAGCGGCATCAGCTTCTGTTTAAGCTGTCGCAAGCGCTTGCTTTCGGTGATATGCCGGAATCGGTCGATGCTCCTCTGACAGCTTTTCCCCCTATGCAGTTCATCTCCCTCTCTCCCCAAGACGACGCTGCAGCACGTCTGGCCAACATCGAGCGAGCTGCTGTTGCTGGGTCGACTTCGGCGGACGAAACTGGAGGCCAGGGGGAGCGGCAGCAACAGCCGCCGCCGTCGGGCTACCTCAGCGACGGCGCACACTACATGTTTCACGTTGGGGGCGAGGAGGAAGGCACAGGGCTCTTTTTGGAAGAACTGTTGGTGAGCTGCACAAGCGAGCAGCAGCGGAGTGCAGCGTCCTCCTCGACAGCAGCAGCAGATGCGACCCGTATGGCTAACTGGTTCACTGCCGATCGCGTGGCCGTCTGCGCGACCCGTGCACGCCGCCGAATGGAGGAGGAGCTCCTTAGGCGGCGGCGACAGCAGCAGGAACGCAGCACCGCAAGAGCCCAAGGGACGACTCATCCTACCGTTTGAGAGGTGGCGTGTGTGTGTGTGTGCGTGTGCCCGTATCTCAGCTCTCCTTGACCGTGTCGTCGAGGCGCATCTCGCCGCTATTGTGCGGTGTGCGTACTGTCCTGCAGAACACCTGCGAAGACTACCCCAACGCGCCCTGCGTACGCACTGGCGAATTATCGTCTTCTGAAGGGATGTGCGGAGAGAGCAAAGAAAGTCCCTCGTCTGCCTCGCCCGTCCCCTCTCCTTTCGTGTATGTCATCTCTAGACGAGCGCGCGTCTCTTCTGAGAGGAACGCGGCATGCGTGGGCGGTTACTCTTCCTGTAAGAGGGGAGCTGCTTATTCTCTCTTCTCTCTCCTGAGGAGTGGGAGAAGGAGGGCGCGGTGGATGTAGGCACCTGTGTTGACGCTGCTACACACACTAAGCGCCCACGATGGACGGCATTCACTACATCTAATCTCATTTTCTCCATCTCCTCATCCTTCCCTTTATTTCTTCTCTGTTCTATCGAACAGCACCTCCACCGACTCTGCAGCCTTCGTTCGTCACCTTCTTCCTCTTCGTGCGTGTCCGCGTCTGTGTGTGTGTGTGTGTGTGTGTGTGTGCGTGTGTGTGTGCGTGTCTTCGTGGTGAAAGGGCGTCTCATCCACATCTCCGCCCGCTCTCTCCACCCCCCTTTCTTCTTGCATCGGCTGATGACCCAGTCGCTGCGGCCACCCCCCCCCCCCCCCCCCCCACACACCCACGGGCACTTAGGCATACCTGCTATAGAGCAACAGCCCTACGATGCTCAGGCAGAGACCTCATGGCGCTCAACTGGCCCATCGCATGAGAAGTCATGGGGTTTGCTTGACGCATGACCTCGTTACTTCGTTCAGGCGCACCTGTGCTGCGTGTCTGTGCGGTAGCACTAGCACGGTGGTGATTGTGTGTCGCTACGTATCAACAGAGGCCTTGTCTGCTGTGCTGTCCCCATCGCCATCGTCATGCACGCCGGCGTCCACGTCGAAGTTGTCGCCGTCGCAGCCACTGTCCGCGTTGCGACCGCCCCGCGTTGCGTCTCCTCCGCCGCTTTCTCTCTTGTCTTGGGCTGTGGACGGCTCAGGCCATACTCATCACCGTTGTCGGCGCCGCTTGTCCATGATGGAGCGCATTCCACTCGTGTGCGAGACGATCCGAGCCACTGCGCCGGATGTCGTTGCTCTCCAAGACTCCACCCCAGAGCTCGCGGAGGCGCTCATCAAGACTCCCCACGAGGGCACTGTAGCGACTTCGTTAGCTCCGGCACCGGAAAGGCGTTTTCACATCTACTGCGCTGAGCTAGCCCGTAAGCTGCAACGGCAACAGCCAAGTAGCGCTTTGCCGCCTTTATCAGCATCAGCTGCACCAGTCGCACCTCCAACCACTGAAGCACAACGGAGTACAAGCTCCCATGAGCAGCCGTCGCAGAGCATGGACGCGCCTGCACCTGTGGCTAGCTCCCCGGCGGCCCCAACTGCCCCGTCACTCTCGTGCCGTTACCGTCTTGTCGGACGTGCTCGAAACGGTCGCTGCGGTGAAGTGCAGCTGTTCATCAAGGAGGATTCTGTTTGGGCTGCTCAGCTGCTTCCTGGCATGGGTGCCGGCCTCACGGTGGAGTTGTGCAGCCGCACCCCTGCCGCTCTGCCTCCGCGTTCTTCGACAAGTGATGTCCCCACCTTGGACACCTCCTCATCGGAGAGTGGCGCCGCAGCGAGCTCGGCAGCGAAGCAGGGCAGTGACGAACCAGGCGGCAGCGGGACTGACTTACCGTGTCACCGCTGCGTGCTCACTACCGTCGACCTCTCATACCGCGGCAAGAGTCTCGGCACCAAAACCGAGGGGCTGCTGGCTGGCGCTGCGGTCAGCGCCGAGGGCAGCCCTTTTACGTTCCAAACTCAGCAGCCATCGTCTCTGTCTGCCGCCAAGCGACACGGACGGGCGCCAGGTCAGCTGGACCCACACCGTGCCATGGCGCTTGACTGGGTGTATCACCACGTGCGGCCCGACGTGGTGGTCGGCAACCTCTTCACCGGCGCACGCGAGCACGTCCCCGGCTTCGAGGACATGTGGGTGCGAGCAGGGTCGCCAGCGGGGCAGGAGCGGACGACAAATACGTGTGCGCGGCACCGAGTTGATCACGCGACGAACTATTTCTACTTTCGGCCCTCTCGCAACGTGGCGTCGCCGGAGGCGATGGAGGGCCTCATGCGGATGAAGGAGGCCGAAGCAACGGCCAGCAAGTCTCTATCATCGCCTCCAACTCAACCTTCAACAACTGAAGGCGCTTTGAAGAATGCGGCTTCTGCAGGGCCGACGAGTGGCCAGACCACGGGGGTGACAAGCACGACCGTTGTTGCAGTCGCTGCGGACGCTCCAGTCGGCACCCCGATCCCGCTCGCCGCTTCTCGGGACCGTGCGACGGGCTCGTGGCAACTGCGCTCTTCTTCTGCGCGGGGAGGGACGTTTGTTGAGGGTGCTGAGCACCGGGTTGGCGGTGCGGCTTCTTCTTCGGGGGCGGAGCACCATCGCGTGGCAGAGGTCAGTGGCGACGATGTTTGCACGTCGGGTGACCTCACCGCAGGGATGCCAGAGGTCTCGGGGCGGTTTCAGCGCTGCCTGCTGCGTGGCTGGGTGCGCCGTGGCCCAGCCTCGCGAAGCGGGCATCTCTCCGCCCACCCTTTCCTGCGGCAGTATCCCTACTGTCGTGTTGTGGTACTGCGGCCCACAGTGGAGGTGGAGCTGTCGGCAGTCGAGCAGGCCTGGCATGCACGGTATATCACAGCTCAGTACAGTAAGCAGAGGCCTACCACGCTAACACCGTCAGCGACTGCTGAGACACCTGGAGGCGATATCGAGAGCAAGTCGGGAGAAGCTGGACCAGAGGTGACCGATGTATCCCAGGCAACCCGAACCGGGGAGGCGTCGCCATCGCCGTCGCATCAGGCACGGGTGAACTCTCGCGTGCGCTGCTCCGTGTCGGACCAGTACCCACTACTCACTCTACTGTCATGAAGGGGTCTTGGCTTCGCCGCGGGTGATTCTCTTGCGCCATGGCAAGGTGGGTGTGTGGGGGTTTTGTTAATTAGGAAGAGTGAGGGCTTCGGTCTGCTCTGCTCTGCTCAGCGCTGGAGGGGCGCCCGCAACACCACTCGCTACAAGGCGCGGATCAAAGCACAGCTTTCCTTCAAAAAAGGCCCCCACCCCTTCACCCCCTCTCGCTTTCTGTCCGAGTCCGTTGCGCACTGGACGGCGGTCGTGCCTACTCACACACACACACACGGTTGAGCTTCCCCCTCCCCCCCTCCAGGGAGGAGGTGGTAGGCGATGGAAAAGAGAGCGGCGGCGCGGTCTCGCAAGGGTTGTAAAGCTGTCTTCGCACATACGCATATCACAGGCACATAAGACTCAACTCACGGCGCTATTAGGCAGAAGGAAAAGAGTGCCGAGCACTGAACCCTTCCACACCTGTTGAGGGCAAGGTGGGGGGGCGATGGGGCGGCAGGTGAGCTCGTTGCATGGACGTGCATGCGTGTTCAGCTGCAGTGTTGGCGCGTGCTTGCTCAATCATGTCTCCAGCTAAGGCAGAGTTCTGCATCTGACCTTCTTCCACCGTGTTCTCGGTCTCTCCTCTCCGCATCGTGTCACTTGTGCACTTGATGTCGTGGTGACTTTGACTCAACCGTCATCTCTGCTCTGCTTTCTCTGTTCCCCTCCCCGGTCTCTCCCTCTATCGTGCCCACGTTGGTGGTAAAGTCGCCGCCGCCATCCCTCTCCCAAAACGCCTCCCCTTCTGCCCCCCCCCCTTCCCTGCCTGCCTGCCTGGTCACCTCCGCACGTGCGCGAGGGAGAACGAAAGGCAACGGTCACCACACACGAACACACCGTAGTAATAGTAGTGGAGGAGGTGGTGGGGGAGGAACTCTTTCTACCTTGGTTGGTTGGTTCTCGTTATTGTTTGGTGTCGTGTGTAGCAGTCGGTGTGCTGTGTTGGCTAGCCATACGCATCCTTCTTCCTCCCTCCATACATCCTCTCTCTTGGCGACAGAGACGAGGGACGCAATCGCCGCGTACACCTCTCCACATCCGACCCCCTTTATATTCTATCGACAGTGGTGGGGGGGAGGGGGAGACGGTAGGGGGAGGGGTATGATAGATACATTTGAGTGGCTTAATTCACGCATTCCTACTTCTGAATTCTCTAATCGACGGACCCACACGCGCGCTCACTTTTGGCTCATTTGAATCCCAACTTTATCTAACTCAGAGAGACGTGAGTCGACGTCGATGGTGGCGGCAGGCGTGGCTCTCCTCTTCCTCCCCTCTCCACCCCACCCCTGAGACCAAAGTCCACTAATTTGATCGGCGAGTGTCTTTTACTCTCTTGTCTCACACATTTTGCCTTTCTCCGATACCTCCACACTTGCACGTGCGCCTGCTTGACCTCCCCCCTCCTCCTCCTCTTGTTGTTTCGATCGACTGCCGCTACTGTGGCTGCACCGGCGCTCTTCGCCGCGCTGCCCCCCCCCCCCCCCCCACCACCACTTCCCCGTTGCCTTCGCGTGTTTTGCATTTTGCCACTTCCCTTCCTCTTCGTGATCACCCCCAAAGGGACAGTCACATTCATGAGTGCTTGCATGGCGAAGACGGCGTCTGCTGTCCAGCTTGGTGCGAGTGATCTCTGGGCGTCGGAGGTGCTACAGGGATGTGCTCGTGTTCACTACACCCCTCGGCAAGAGCTGCTGGGGATGCTGGCGCCACCGTCAACCTTTACTGCCGGCAGCCCCATTTCCATGGAGTCGGTTGCCGGGGCAGCAGTGGAGGATGGTCGTACAGTGATCAATGTTGACGCGGAGGACAGCATGGGCAGAGGCACCTGTGCCGCCTCTGCCAACTCGTTGGGAGAAGAAGGGTCTTATCAGTCGTCTCTACACCCCAACGAACGCACCGCGCTCTCCGAGGAGATGCGGGCACTGCGCGCTGCCCTGCCACCTGCACTGCTACGCAAGGCGTACCGCCTGCAGACGCCATGCATGACGAAGCACACGGCCAAGAATGATCGTCTGCTGAACTGCACTGCGTCGCCGCAGTGCATGGTGGGGCTCCAGCTTCTCGGCAGCGACGCAGCGACGCGCGAGGACTGCTTGAGAGCAATAATGGGAGACGGCCCGTACGTGGTGCCACTGCCTACGGTGAAGGGCAGCAGTGTAATTGCGGCAAGTGGCGACGTCGCGTCGTCGTCCGCCTCGTCGGCGCGCGAGCACGGCACGGCACGAGCCACAAAGAGCACTTGCGAACACTTAGCAGAGGCTTCACAGAGCGCGACGGCCGCTGACGATGCAGCCGAGCGCACTGTGATGAGCGACCCAACCTTCCCTTGCTTGTGGCGTGGCGTGCGCAACTTGATGAACACATGTTACTTCAGCTCCGTGCTGCAGCTCATCTTCAGCATTGCTCCGGTGCGCCGAGCGATTCTTGATGACGCCGTAGGGCACGATCGTCACTGCGTAGCGGTGACAGATGCCCAGGGTGGCACTGGTGTTAGCCAGCTGGCCGAGTCGGGGCTCAGGGAGCTCTTTGCACTAATGGCCTTCAGTCGCGAAGGTGTTGGCGCAGACCCGAAATCATTCGCCACGTACCTTTCCCTTGATGTGAAGGTGCAGCAGGATGCGCAGGAGTTCTTCACGCTGCTGCTGGACTGGCTGCGGTGCCATTGTGGTGCAATGGTGAGGGCCGCCGTCACCAGCACCTTCTCCGGAACGCTTCTCTACGACCGGCAGTGTGGCGCGTGCGGCCGGTCCGCCAAGCGAGCCGAGCCGTTCTTGTATCTCTCGCTGCCTGTTTGCTCTACCCTAGAGGACTCCCTCTCAGAGTTCTCGAAGCCGGAGGCGGTGGATGGCTTCGTGTGCGAGAAGTGCGGCCAAACGGCGGTGGCGACTTCTCTACAGTACATGCGCACCCTACCTGATGTGCTTGTGATCCACTGGAACCGCTTTGAGTTCGACCCGCACACGCTGCAGCGACACAAAGTGACCACCACCGCCTCCTTTCCGCTTCAGCTCGACATGGAGACGTACATGCGACAGTGGCATGAGCAGAAGTGGAGCAATACATCTGCAGCCGCTGGTGGTGACGGCGCGGCTCCAGAGCAGAGCGAGGGCCATCATATGTACGAGCTGCGCGGTGTCGTGAACCATCTTGGCGACACCGCTGTATCTGGCCACTACACCTACCACGGAAAGGTCTCCAGCGCCTCGGCGGAACCGGGCAGCAGTAGCGGTGGTAGAAGCAGCTCGTGGCTGAACTTCAACGACGCAGAGGTTTCGAGGCTGAACCGCTACCAAGGGCAGCGCGGCACGTCGCCAGACGCTTACCTGCTCGTGTATCACCGCATCCCCACTCCATCATCTCCAAGCTCTGCGTCGGTGTCGGCCTCCCCCTGCCCGGGCAAGCCGCTGCAGCCGCAGCCTGTCGCTGCCATTCCGTCCACCAGCGTCGCCCCCATCCCGGCAGAGTACCCCGTGTACTTGCGCCAGTACGTTGATCGCGTGAATGGTGAGTGCGTCGCCAAGCGCCACCACTGGACGGGGCAGCGTGCGCAGGTGGCGGCGCTCTTCGACTTGTGGGCCGCCGCTGCGAAGGCCGTGTTCGTGAACCCCACGAGCACCACGAGCCCCCCGGCATGGCTGTCAACCGCAGCGGCACCACCGTCCCTCTACGTGCTTCCCACCCTTTGGCTGCAGCACTTTGGCCGCTTCTTCTTGCCTGCCTACGTGGACGCGGCGGCGCTCGGCAGCGGTCCCGAGTCGCAGCTGAAGCGCAACCGGAAGGACTCGGACGCCGCCACAGGTTCTACCGGCGATGATACCAACTCTGCGCTTGCGAGCAGTGCTGCTGGTGTTGGTGCGAAGCTGATTGCTGTTGGGTGCGAGGAGGGCGCCTCGGTCAGTGGCACCAGTGTTGCAGTGGAGAGGGCTGTGGCGACGGCCACGGTCGGCTTCCTCCGCCACGGCCACATGCAGACTGTTGAAGAGGTTTATCAGCAGGTGCGCCAGTACTCGTTGCTGCAAGCGTTGTCCTCGGTAACCTGTGCACACGGCTATGTGTTACCGTGGGCATCGTACAAGGTTGTCTCGGCATCTGCGTATGCCAAGCTAACCTATTTTCTCGGCGTCTGCGGCTCACCCTTGACAGTAGCGGCAAGCAACGACAGCTCTGCATCGTCCTCCACACTGGGCGCGTCGATGGCGGCTCGTCTGCGCGAGTCGCTGGCTAACGGCGGCTCCGCCTGCGACACTCAGCCGAGTTGCGCCTTCACGGACGCCAGCATGTGCCCGCTTTGTGTCGCCGCCATGGCCGCTGGAGTGCAGACGCTCGCATCGCGCGCTGCGGAGGATGAGGAGGCGGAGCTCAGCCTTACCTGCGCCTGGGAAGAGTCGGAGCAGTGGAAGAGCCACGGGGCAGGCGGGAAAAACGGCGAGGTCAGCAGCAGTACCGGGCCCGAGGCCGCTGCACTAACTGCTGGTACGCAGAGCACACGGCAGCCTGAGGATGCAGAGGAGAAGGCCGATGAGCAACAGCAGCGTGTGCTCGTCAGCAAGACCATCGTCGAGGTGTGGGCTTCGTTCTACGCGAGCCAGCTTGGCTGGGGCCGCGTGCGGCAGTCCGAGGGCTACACGGGTGTGCTGGTGATGCGCGAGGCACGGGTGGCACCGCCGCCGTTGCCGGCGGCAACGGCGACCGCCTCCGCCTCTTCCGCCTTTTCTTCAGCGTCTTCTATGGTGCCCGAGACAGTCTCTACATCTCTTGCGAACGCTGGCGGCCCGTTTAGCCTGGCCCCCCTTAACGTCAGCCGCGGCGACTGGGACCTGTCGGTTCAGTTGCTTTGCCCTCACGGTGCCGTGCGCTCTGATCAACACGTCGTAGCCATCCCGAACTCCTTGCGGCGCTACTGGGTGCACCGCTTTGTGGAGTTGCTCACGGTGGCGCATCGCTCTGGCGCCCTGCGCACGTCGAGCCCGCACTGGAGCGTAAACGAAGACGACATTGAACACTTCTTACTTCCCCTCATCCCTGCCTCGGAAACGAGCACGACGTGTCGCGAGTGCATGCAGTCGAGCGTGCAGCATCTCACCTCGCGCCACGAGAAGCGCATGAGGAGGATGGAGGAGCGCAAGCGCTACCCGTCTCTGTGGCTTGCTGGCGCAATGACCTCTCCCGCCGGGGTCGAGCAGCTGCTGCTCGCCACCGGGGCGGAGAGCGAGGAGCAGCTACTCGCTGCGCAGCACCCGAATCGGCTTTTCTTCAAACACCACGGCGAGCGCGAGTACCGTGAGTACGTGAAGAAGTGGTCCGAGTCGCATCAGCAGCGAGTGGCCCACCAGTCCAGCGAGGTGCAGAGACTGCGCACGGTGCTGGCGAAGAGGCAGCAACGCGACGCCGCCTGGAACGCGCGCGTGACGATACGGCGCTGCAGACGCAGCCGTGATGATGGCCGAGGCGCTGGAGAAGCAGCGAACCCCCCTTCCACTCCTACGACAGTGTCGCCACCGGAAATGGCAACTACAGCAGCGGCCGCGCCAGATCCGCAGTCGCTTGAGAGCCGCTTGTCTCATGCTGAGGAGACGCTGAAGAAGCTGATGGCGCAGGCGGTGCCAGACTGCACCGTTGCGTATGGCTGTGTGCCGACGTGGTGGGTGGCGCGCTGGTACGCGGCGATGCAGAGCGAGGACAGCCAGTCCGGCACTAACAAAGAGGGCAGGGACGCGTATGGCGAGGCCTTGCTGGCGCTGCCGCGCATCTCCTTCGAAAAGCTCAAGTGTGAGCACTGCGCGAGCCTGCTGGAGGTGTCGTGGCTGAACCCGTCTGATTGCTTCTGGCAGGGGACGCGGGCGAAGCGGGCCGAGTTGCTCTGGAACGGTGTGCAGGTGGAGCGGGCCGGTGCGTCGTCCGCGACGTCACCGCCGACGGGCCACTCGGCAGCAGAGCACCGCAGTCAATGCTGGCTACCGCCCATGGTGATATTACCGATGGAGGAGTATGTTGCGCTGTTGACGCAGTACGGCGAACCGGGCATGCTGGAGCGTTCGACAACGTCGACCGGCGGCAGCGCGGGTGCATTCACTGCCGAGGCGGCATTAGGCGGTGCTGAGCCTCGCCCGGAGGTGACGGACGTGGACGTCGAGGCGACGGCGGATGTGGCCTCTTCTGAGGCTGCGAAGGAGCCAAGGGATCCCTCCGCCTCCTCGACAGGGAACTGCAAGGTCGCGTCTCCGTCGACGCCGCCGCCCGCGGCGGTTCCGATGACGAGGGCACGCGGGCCGACTGTTCCCGTCGCGGACGCCGTCATTCAGGTGCGCTTTTACAACGGCGTGCGCCAACTGGTGCCTCCTACGTGTGCCCAGTGCTGCGCGACGATGTTAGCCAACTTTGACGTTCACTGCGAGTCCTTCGTGAATGGCTCGTTGCAGCTGAACATACACGTGAGGAAGAGCCGCAAGAATTACTACGACGCGGTGAGCGTGTTGACCTCGGCCTCGGTACAGCACACCGGCGGTAGCGCTGTGAAGGCTGCGGAGGGTGTCAGCAGCATCGTCGCGACCAAAACCGATGTGATCCCTGCGGGGATCCACTATTACACGACGCTGGGGCAACTCAGGGTCTACATCAGTGCGCACCTGCGCGAGAAGCACGGATATCTTGTTCCCGCCGAGGTGCTGCAGATTGGGCGCGGAAAGAACAAGCCCTTGAAGCGGCGCTCACCGCCACCGCACACCACGGAGGGGAGTGCGCAGCTCGACGACGCCACGCTTCAGGAGCTAGGCATCCGTGACGGCGAGACGCTCTCCGTGCAGTCTGTCGACATCATCGCGCAGACGTGCGCCACGACAGAGGCGATCGACGAGGAGTGGGAGGCAATTCCACCGGAGCTGCTGCAAGCCGACGCTCGCGGTGGCGCATCTGCCGCGTCGGCCGTCCGTGAGCACACGGTGGCTTTCCGTGAGACGCGACTCCAGGGAGGCCATGGCGGGTCCATCCCCGCAGCATCCCACGCTGTCAGCGCGGCTGCCGTCGGTGTCTCTGGTGCGGTGCCTACCGTCGGCGTTGCAAGCCCCATGGAGGAGCAGGGTGTGACATGCTGTGTGTGCACCTTCCTTAATGCTCCTGATATGGTGATGTGCGAGATGTGCGAGGCCCCGTTGCCGCGTGTGTAGAGTCCCGAGGTACACCGCAACAGCAGCTGAAGGAGTTGGTGCTGACAGGAAGCGTCATGGGGAAGCGACTCAGTGCGTGTGTGTGTGTGTGTGTGTGTGTGTGACTGCGTCTGTTGTTGGTGGACTTACGTGCCCAAGACAGCAACCGGAGCAGCAGTACGAGACTAAGCAGGCGCCGTGCAGCAGCAACAGCAGCAGCAAAGAAATCGTAGGATGCAGAGCAACGTGGCCAGGCCGACGCAGGGAGCGCACTGGCTGCATCGAGGGTGCGCGTCGTGCAGTCGTTCTCTTTCCCTCTCTATCGCGCATTGGCGCTCAGCTCCGCCGCGCATCCATCGAACGGGGTGGAGGTGACGCGCGCGCGTGTGTGTGGGCGTGCCCTCACCGCAGCTGAAAAGCGGCGGGGTTGGGATGGACAACTCATCACTGCTCAGCCAAAGTCGCATCTTTTTGATGGTCAGATGCCCAGTGGGCACGAGTGAAATGAAAGCGAGCGTCCCCTTTTGCGCGCTCACTTCCCTCACTCGTGTTGTGGCTGATGTCTGTCTTCATCTTCTCTTCGGCTGCTGCGCTGTGCATCTGTACTTGGGCGGCGGTGGTATTGACAATGCAATTTCTGCCCTCTTCTGCTGTGAGCGCGCCTGTGTGTGGGAGGAGGGAATTGCGGTGGGCTTGCCTTCCGAACCTCCTCTACCTCCTCCTTAAACGTCTTGGGCGGTGCACATGCACGCTTCTGCCCCACCGCTTGACCACAACACGTTTACACGCCTATTGCATAGCAAGCCCTAAGCAACCCGGAGAACGGCGTACCGCTCGACAGCGCGTTACGCACCCGCCCAGCGACGCATAGTTTGCGAGGCGTTGAGCTCCCTCATCCCCCCCTCCCCGAGAAGAATTGCTAGAAATGGAGTCGCCGTCGTTTTCGGCCGCTCCCATTTCGGCCAGTGACCAGGACGCCGTCGTAGCGCCTGCAGCGGCCCAGGTGCGGACGTGGCTCTCTCTGTACGGCGCCTGCTGCACAGAAGAGAGGGTGGAGATGCATCCAGGGGTTCTCTCTCGTGTCCTGCAGGCGGTAGAGCTGGCGCAGAGCCGAGGACGGCTTTCTTCAGAGAGCGACTGCACCCCCGCCGCCACGGCGACGCGACATGCAAGCCGTAGCGGCGAAGATGATGCCGAGGCGGCGACCGCGATGCCGTCACCGATGCCGTATTGTGATGCCGATGCTGGTAAAGGGAGCACACGCGTGGCTGGACTGTCAGTCGATTTTGGTGGTCTCTGGATGCCCCTGTCGGAGTGGATTGCGACCCTGCGAAGTGTGGTGGCCGCCGTGCCGCTGCACAACTTCTCTCTGCGTGACACCGCCCTCGGCGACGCTGGGCTGCGTTGCCTTTGTCGAGAAGTGGCCACCACTTCCATAACGCCGGCTTCGGTAGGAACGCCTAGCAGATGTGAGGGCGGGATCGTTCGTCTACCGGGGCTCTCGCCACTTCCCGCACCGTCATTCTATCCGCACCCTAGCCCTGGATTGGAGGCAACGAGCGCGCTGCGGTGGCTGGACCTCAGCGGCGCGGAGCTCACGGATGGGGGGCCGCTGGCGTTGCTTCTTGCATCATGTCCACAGCTGCATGCCCTCAACTTGTCCTACAACCGTTTGGGCACACGGGATGCTGGACTGGCGTTGCTCTGCGCTGCGCTGCAGCTGCATCCTTCGCTGGAGGTGCTGAGTTTGCGTCGAAATGGCATCAGCGGTAGTCGCGGCGGGCCGGCAATAGCTGCGCTTGCCGAGCTCATTGTCGCCCGGTCTGTGGAGGCACCGCGCTCATTCTCGAGGGCCAATGGTCCCGCGTCCGCGTTCTGTGGACAACACGCTGCGACAACCACGGCCGTAGTCGCACGGTCGCTGCGGAGCCTCGACCTCTCGGACAACCTGCTGGGCGCCTACTTCCTTCTCTCGGATACGCCGATGACGCACTGCGCTGAGGAGGGACGCTTAGCTGCGGCTCTCCAATACGATGTGGCATCTTTGTCTGGCTGCCACGTCGGTGTCCATGAAGGTGTAGCAGCATTCCCTCTTGTCACGGCACTTTGCCTGAACAACACGCTGGTAGAGCTGAACTTGCGTGACAACGGCTTGCCAGATGCGTTGCTGGAGTACGTGGAAGCGAAACTGCGTGTCAATCGGCGCACCACAGGCGGCGGCGCCAGCTTCTTGGCCGCCGCGTCCACTGAGGCCATCGCATCGACCACTGTTCGACAGGTACTCTTTGATCAGCTGCGCTGCACTCTCAATCACATCCATGCTGAGACAACGAATGGATCAGGGGTGATGGAGTCCACACACGCTGAGCCAAAGGACGCTCAGTTAACCGAGGGTTCCCCAGCAAACTCGTCTTCTGGACCTCCTGTGACTGAGCGACGATGGACCACCGACGAGGTGGTGAGCCTCGTGCAGCGCCTTGTCCGCCGTGTCGCCTCGGACCTCTCCTTGTGCTGAGCACGGCGCACTCTTTTCGATGCTCCCCGAGTGCGGGGGCAGGGGAGGAGGGCTGCGCCACTCGCACATATTCAGGCAGAGACGCAAACGCGCACGTATAGAGGGATGAGCGGGATGTGCATTCACGTCTGCCGGTCACCACCACCACCACCACCCACTGCCCCCTGCCCTCTGCAACGGCGTCTACCCCAGCGTGTAGCCGAAGGAGGCAGAGGGGGGCAAACCAAATCAAACAGCCCAACACAACGAAGTCTTCAGCACCCTTTGGCCGCATTGCCCCAGGCCAACGGAGCGCGCGTTTACTCTCTCTTCGTCATCCGTTACGTGTGGCCGTACTCGCTGGGCTCGGGTGAAGTCGTGGCAGGCGAGAGTGCGTGCTATGCCCTCGTTCATGCTCCCCCCTTCTCCCCCGATCGTTCTGGCAGTTGCCTTCCGCGCCACCTCACCGCGTACAGCATGTAGGGGCGGTAGTCTTGTGTATACGTGTCAGATGTGCACTTTATTTCCCCAGGCATGACCTGCTGCATCGACAGTGCCCACCGCGTCCCCTCGCCTCCCTGGAACTACCACGGCACCTTCTCCTATGCCTCCTCATTCCCCCCCTTGTGTGGACATCTGTGTCTTGTCCTCAGTCACTATGCAGTCACGGCAATACTGCAGGAAATCACCGCCACAGCCCCAGCCACCTCGGTGGTCCTCGAATGGCGCTGGTGTGCCAACGGCCGACCCACAAGCGACTTTCATATCGCCATCATCACCGTTGCCCTGTGTTGCCTTCACTCCACAGCGTCTCCATTCCTCAGCGAAGATGCAGCCTCCTGTCATTCCCCGCCAAGCCGGCGCGCCTGCAGCATCGGTTCTCACGTCACCGTTGGCTGTCTCGTCTTCCCACTCCCTTCCAGCGGACTCCACTGTGCTCTCTGTTCACTCTGCTGCGTCTGGCAGCATCTCCCGCATCGGCGTTCGCGACGTCGCTGAGCTCGTACGACACCTTGCCGAATCCCGCTACATGACCCGTCAGCTGCAGCAGCGCGTTCATCAGATGGAGTCCTCTTTCTCCGTGAAAGCAGAAGCAATAGGCAACTCTACCCTGAGCGACGTCCCCACGCAGCGAAGCACCAAAGCTGCAGCGCAGGGGACCGACGAGCGCCTTGCCACGAGTGATGAGGCAAAGGCCGCCGCCGCAGCTGGGCAGGCGACGCTTCTTCATTCTCACAACCAAGGGGCGGAGACGAGCAAGAGGCGACAATGCCCCGCTAACGCGCAAGGTGGGGAGTTGACGTCCAGGACAGCCCCCACCTCTGCGCGGGCTGCAAAGAAGACAAGGGGAGTCTCCGCTGCCTTTCGTCGATCGCGGTCGGACGACTCCTCCTCTCCTCGCTCCCCATACCGCTGCTCGTCATTGATAAGGTCCTCACTTCCCGTCACGGCATCCGCCACCGCGTCTGCAACTACCAGCAGTCTACCGTCCACCAGCCCACCCAGCTCCATTGCTGAGTCCCCAGTGCGACGCGGGGCCCCCTCTCAGACATCGCGGTGTGCATCGAATGAGTCCTTCCCCACCACATCGCCAAGACACGGGCGGGACAGAACATCACGAAGACCTCATCGGCCTCCACGAACACACTCGGCTCCAGAGAGGCCAAGGCAGCGGGCGAGTTCCGGTATCCCCAGCCGTCGTGACACCGCCGTCGATGTGCCTTGCAGACCTGAGGAGCAGCACCGTAGAGGCAGTGCCAAGCGCCACCGAACCCATACTCGCTTGCCGAAGCACCGCCACCACAAGGCGCACGACAACGAAGGTAATAGGACGACTGCAGCTAGCGGTGGTGGTGCAGAACGTTTCGCATCATACGGCGCGTCTGTTTCACTGACCCGGTATCATCCACGCTCCTCAGCGACGGAGTTAGGGCGACATCGCCGCCTTCGAAGCGCGGCTGGCGGAGGTGGCGAGCTGGAAAAGGAAACGCGATGCGCCAACTCCGCAGCCGCGCTGCCTGCACCGGGCGAAACGCGAGTCTCATCGTCAAGGAGGGAAAAGGCGCTTGTGTGGCAGAGGCGCTACTATGAGTTGCTGGCGCGGTACACGGACGATACGACACGGCGGGATGCCGATCTGGCAGACATCCATGAGATGATCGAGTACATTAGCTGGGAGCAAGACCGATCGCGGCATTGCCATCGTCAGCAGCACCACACACGGACTGTGCAGGATGAAGTAGAGGGTAAAGGACGTCTGCCTTCACAAGATGGCGCAGCACCACAAGGCAGCGTGCAAGGTGTCGTGGGTGCGGGTGATACTGCACGCAACGAACCCGCCGTAGCGACACCACTGGCGGTTGCTCCCGCACACCGCAGCGGCACAATGGCCACTGAGGACGACGACGGCAACCCGGGCGGTCACGCGACCCCAGGCAATGCGGCAGCCCCTGTACACGACGCTCTGGAGTACATCGAAGCACTGCGTTGTGAGGCGGACGCGTGGCGACAACGCTGTCTTGCCCTCCTACAGCAGCAGCATCAGCCACAGCAGCGGCTAGGCGCAGAGGCGACGTGGGTCAGCGATGCCTCCGTCGCGCCGTTGCCACCGCGGCCTTCATCGGTGGCGGCTGGGCGGCCACCGCTTGCACTCGGCACTGCGCTCACTTCACGCCATGTAGAGCTGCTGCTGAGCACGAATACGTCCACCGTGGCGGATGAAGAAGCAGGCGTCATGGCTGGGGGAGGAGACAGTGTGTGTGAAAGGGCTGTCTCAGCAGCAGCAGCGCACCCTAGCGAGAATGCCGTGCCCAGTAAGGCGTCATCGCCACCGCTGCCAAGCTACCCCTCAGCGCCAGTACCTATGGTTGCGCAGGCAACACAGCTCCCATTACCAGGTTCCACGGCAGCGGCAGGAGTCGCATCTTCATCAGCCCGTCAGCTATGCCATCCTTACGCCCCTTCGCGCCTAGTTTCCGGCTCCCACATCTCCTCGGTAGGGGCGGCGAAATTCGAGCCCCGATTTCCCACGCCACCTCCGCTGTTGCAGGCAAGGCCACCAGTGCAGCTAGCAGGCGGCGCGCCGTCGCCCCCAGCGAGCAGTTCCAGTCCCGTGGCTTCTTCGTTGCACCCCTCGCCAGCGAAGCAGCCTCTGTTTGTCGGTGTGCCGGGGTATCAGCCGCTGAACCCACACTACGGCTCCCGTACCGCGTGGTCAAGTCAGGCCTTGTCGGCGCTACCCCCGTCAGGGAAAGCGCTGCCATACCGTACCAACAGCATCCACCCTTCTCCCGCCACTACTTCAGTTTTCATTGATGCGCCGCCCTTCGACACGGGTGCGGCCTCCGCCTGGGCAGACGTGGTGGGAGGTGGGGTGCAGCAGGGCCATGTACATACAGTCCGTAGTACATCCCCGTGGCCGCTCGATGCCACTCTTGAGCGTCAGTGTCACAGCCATCTTCCAGCTTCGTCTCCCGCCTCCGTACCTGAGGCATTCATACCGTATCCGCCCACCTCCTCCCTATTCCACGTGTCGCCTCCTTTGCCCATGGCACCACAGGTTTCGCCCGCACGTGAGCAGCTGGAGCGTGACATTCGCCGCCATGACCAGCTGCTGGCTGCGATCGGGAAGCTGCAGAAGACAGCAGCCGAGCACGCCATGAGACGCGGGCTCTAATGCGCCCCAAGGCGGAGGGAAAGCAGCGCAGTGGAGCAGGTGAGAAGGGCGTGCTGGGCGTCTGCCCCTCTTCCTCCTGGTCTGTCTCTCCCTCCCTCTCCCGCTCAGCGCTAAAAACTGCAGTGCACAGACGTAGCATGTGTAGTGAGTGCGTGCGTGTCCGCGCCCACGCCGGAGTCGCCTTCTCTCCCCTCTCCGCCCACCACACCGGTGCGCCTCGCCCTCTGCGCGAGAGATCATACCCGTCGCGGACGCTAAAGTACAGTGAAATCGTGAGCCGGGGGGGAGGGGAGGGGGTGAAGAAGAAGCGACGGCTGCCGTTGGCACCAAGACACATAGAAAATGCCCTCTCTCCCCAACGGCGAGTGGTGTGTCTGCGGTGCCGTGGATGGCCTACTCGAGGCAGCGCCACGCCCACCAAGTGGCAAAGAGAGAGAGAAAAGTGTGGCAGAGGGCACCAAAAAACACGGCACCCTTTACGGGGCACCCACTCCCCCCCTTCACCCCATGACGCACTATCGCTTTCAAGCCTTTCTGATCCATTGGACTGCGAAGGGGGTGTTGGGCACTAAGAGGGTCATGTGAGGCGCTGCTGACCCGCCCACCCACCCACACGGTTTCCTCGCAGCTGATCCACTCTTGTCGTCGTTGTCGTCGTTGTTGTGGTTGTGGTTCACTGTGACACAGGGAAGGGTGCGCGCGCTTTTTCATACCACCAGAAAGTGGGGCCGCCTGTGCCTCTCTCTGCCCATATGTGCTGCTGCTGCTGCTGCCGTGATGCGCTTTCTCCTTCGTTCTTTCCGTACTTACCACCCCTCCGCTCTCTCGCTCATCACCGTCTGTGTGGACTTGTCGGCTCCCTTTTTGGGGTTTCTCGCCCTGATTCAACTTGGGCGCTACGAATGCCTTCTCGGTGAACCACCACCACCACATCTATGTGACCATGCGCTTCTCGGATAGGTTATCTGATGCTCTCACCTCGGGCGGACGCCAGAAAACAACACAGGCAGAGGAGGAAGCGACCATTTTGTAAGCCCCCCCCCCTGCATACCCCAGCACGCGCAGATACGAAAGACGGGAGTTGCGCCTCTCTCTCGCATACACACGCGCAGGTGCCTTCACTTTCTGAACCAAAAAGAGCGACACACGTGTGTCCCTGCTCACCTTCGTGACCGCGGGATACGTGCGCTTCGAGCCGCTGGCCTCTACGCGCACCGTCGCGGAGTCCCCTCGGCGCACTAGTGTTCAACTGCTCATCGGTGTACCACCACCACATCTACCATAGGCAGGCACCTCCTCTTCTTCAGTTGAGCTCGATCCAGCATAGAACGCCCATTCACACAGACGCAGACTCGCAGCTGCTGTGGACACGTGTGCGCGCACTCTTTTTCTCGCCTGTGCGTCTCTTCTCATTTTCTCCGCCTCTCTCTGCCCTCTCTTCCCTCAGGGCCCTCTCTGCCATTTTGCTTCACTTTGCCGCCTCAGCCCAGCAGGAAAAGGGGCAGTGGCCGAGCAATGGAGGGACTGAGGAGGCAGGTTGAGCTACTCTGCACAGCGCTAGAGTCACTAGATGTGCGTCACGACAGCCGCTGTCGTGACCACCCACCATCACTTCCCGAGGAGGTGGTGTCAGCGCTGCAGGTAGCGCTTGCCCGCGCAACGGCGCTGGCTGACTGGGCCACCGCTGTGCAGCGAGAGCAACCGCTGCCACAACGTACGAGTGACGTCAGTGATGCAGCAGGTCTGAAGTTTGGTGCCTCAGCTCAGCAGCAAACTCTTCTCAGTGTCGCTGCACTTTTCAAGGTGTCTGTTGCTGATATCCGCCAATGGAACCCTCAGCTGCCGCCCACGCTCCGCGAGGGGGACGTGCTGCCACCCGACACGTACCTCAAGGTGAGACCTGCGCCTTCCCCAGTCTCGCCGCCGCAACGGTCATCGACGTCAGTGTCACGCACGAGACTAGTTCCCGGTGCTACAGCGTCGTTGGGAGTCACAGTGAGCGGCACTACCTCGGCACGTCCCACGTCGGCGAAGTCGCAGGTGACTGATGCAGGCTGTGGTGACAGTGTCGCAGCTCCCTGGCACCACTCCGCATTCAGTAGCAGTCCGAGTGGTTGCTCGAAAAGGGATGCTGGTACAGGCGTCTCCAGCGGTGGGGTAGGCGGCAGGGTGCTTCCTCTTGGCAGCGAAGGTGGCGCGAGTCAGGGACGATGCAGCGCTTGGGCAATGGACAACGGTTGTGGCACGAGCCGCTCTCCTCAAATTCCGGAGCCATCGATGCCGAACAGCTACCCCAACGCCGCTCCCCCTTCCTGCGCCCCGGCGCCAGTCTTGATGCCGATGCCCATCCACCTGTGCTCCTCGCCAGACAGATCTGATCTCATCGACTTGAAGGAAGATGTGATGGAGCCGTCACCGAGTCCAGAGAGAGATGCGCATGCGAGCGGCAGGGCCTGCCGCAGCTGCACCACGCCCAAAACCTCGTCGCCGTCACCGCCTGTATCTTCCCTAGCACCGCCTCCGCCCTTCTCAGGTGTGGTCACGTTGTCCACCGCAGCCGCCGCGGCTGTCGAAGCGACGCCGTTGCATTACAGCGGTCCTCAGGGAGACGTTATTGGTGGTGGCAGCTCCGGCACCACTGCAGGCGAGATCAGCATGCGCGGCCACTCTCGCTCCTCCTCCCGCAGCCCGACTGGGGAGATGCTGGTGGCTCCTGTCGGCGGACCGAAAGGGCGCGTCTCTGTCAGGGGTGATATGGCGTCGTCTGGCGTGAGCGCTACAATTTCCCAGCTCAGGTTGCAGTCGCCCTCCGCAGATGGTGAGAGCGATCAGAGGGAGCCCAGAAAGCGAACTACCGGGTGGGCTACAGCAGCGTCTGCGGTGCCGTCTCCAGAGACGAAGGGTGGGGCACGAGTGTTGCCGTCGCCGTCGCCGGCGCGGGAGTCGAGTGTATCGCTCTCTGCTGTCTCACCGCCCTCTTCGCTTGGTGAGGGTAGGTGGAGCAACGGTGCCCGCAGTCGCGCGCGCGCCGGCAGCAAAGAGGGGGAGGGAGAGCGGCATGTCACGGAGGTGCAGCGGCCGCCGCAGCTTTCACCATCTCAGCAACGCCGAGGAGCCTCTGCGTCGTCCCTGTCCCTTGCTTCTCCGTCATACACCTCGTCCTGTTCGCCGATGACAAATGGGCAGTCTCCAGCTTCAGCCGCCACGGCATCCAAGGCAGCGGTGACTAACGGCGATGTGAGCCGCCCCAATGACTTCCTGACTCCGATTCAGCGCCGAGGTGGTTGTGGTCCTCAGTGCACGTCTGGCGCGGCCTTTTCCACCAGCGGCCACCTAAACATGCACCGCAGTCCTCTCAGTGCTGCGCTCTCTTCTTCCCCTGAAGGGCGCTCGGTTATCGAGACGGAAGCGGTCGAGTCACCAAGAAGCGACACGGAGGACTACATGGAGGACGAAGAGGAGAGTACCCCCTGTATGCGTCCTCCGACCATGCTGGGGCGCCGTGTCAGCAGTCCCCCTCCGAACCTCAGCCGCTTCCCGCAGACCGGCTGCACTGAGGCTGGCCTCTCCACTGCTCCGCCTCGCCGCGCTGTCGACCCACCACCACAGCTGAGACAGCGATCAGGAGGTAAGAGGGACGCGGGACTGACTGCGCCGGTAGCTGCGCAAGCAGTGCTACTGCCATCGCTGGCTTCTCCGTCTCATCTGGAGCCGCCACCACAGCAGCAGCAGCTGCCAGAGCTGAGTGAGTTGGACGATGCCATCGAGGAGGTGGAGCTGGCGGGAGAGGATAACTACGACACGCTCGAGGGCATCGCTGCCGTCTACAACCTAACAGTGCCCATTATCATCGAGTGGAACCCGTACTTGAAGAAGTACCGGCCGAGTGAGCCGCTCCCGCCAGACCTGCCCATTGTCCTGCCCATGTCGGACGAAGACGAAGAGGATGGGGAGGGGACGGATAGCATCATGCACGAGGTGGACTCCCGGCTGTTGCTGAAGCCGCACTCTAGGCTTGAGAATTGGTCCCCGGACGGGTACTCTCCGTCTGGCACCTCCGACAACTCACCAGCACCGCAGTCGCTAATGTAAGAGGCCCTCTGTGAGCCACGTGTGTGATGTATGTGTGCGTTCTTCATAGAGCAGCTGGTGCTGTAATGAGACGGTACTGTAGAGGCATAGCCGTGGGTAAGAGCGCTGATGGAGAGTCAGTGGTGCGCTCTCTCTCTCTCTCTGTACCTTCTTGAGGGAGGAGGAAGACATGAGCAGGGCCAGATGCAGAGACGATGTCGCCCGGCAGCGGAGTAGGGAGAGGGTAGCATGCAGGTACTCCTGCCTACCTCCCTCGGCTCCAGTCTCTCGCCCCAACCCCTTTTCTCACTGTGGGGTGGGGTCTGCGGCTGCAGATGCGTTCACCGGTGTTTTTCACCCCCCCTCCCCCCGAGTGCAAGATGTGCGCGTGCGTGTCGGCCAACTCCTTGGCGGCCGCTTCTCTCATCGCTCCCTCTCTCTCTTTTTCTCTTCGCTTCTCTCGTCTTGGGTGTATTTTACCAATAATCACGGGAAGCCACTGTCGATCGCCGGTGTGATCGCTTCCATCACCCCCCTCCGCTGCTCACCCGCACCCACCCACATCACCGCATCCACCGCGACCCACACACCCACGCCCACCCACGCCCTTATTAAAGGGAAAGCCTCCTCGCCTCTCCCCTCTTTCTCATTCGCCCGTTCTCCTCCCTTTCGCTTCACCACCACCACCTCACACGCGCAGAGACGGCACAAGGGGCTGCCTTCACCATGTCCACCGCACTCCTACCCATGGTCCTGCGCAAGGACGACTCACTAGTCCTTGCTGTGTACAACGAGAAGGCGGCAAGTCTTACGGAGCTCGGTGGCGAGGCGAACTGCTACACCGGCGACTACCGTGAGTGTGAGGTAGCCTTCAACCCAGCGCGACCGACCTGCTTCGCTCACGCAACCACCACCACGCTGACGTACACCGAGGTTATCGAGAGCGCCACCGCTGCCGAGGACGATCCGTGCCGGTTCAGTTTTCAGACGCTCTTCTCCGTCCCGATGCCCCAGGTCGCGGTGAGCCTGGCCTTCTCGCCGAGGGGCACATACCTCGTGACGTACGCCATGATGGATCAGAGGCGCACCCCCGACGGAAACCTGAGCGTTTTTTCGACCGCCAACGGCGAGCTGCTTCGTCGCGGTATGCAGGCCCGCTGGCCGGCCATGATCTGGACGGCGGACGAGGCGTACGTGGTACGGCCGGTGCAGGGCTGGCTGCACACGATGAACGGCGACCTCTCTGCCACGACGTCATCCACAGTGTTGGCGGAAGACCCCAGCGGGCAGAACGGCGAGCAGCAGGCGGACGCTGATCATGACGGTGCAGCTGCCGTCAACGGGACACTGAGCAAGGTGGACTTAATGCTGGCGCAGGACAAGGAGATCGAGTACGCGACGGCGCCCGCCGAGGGCCGTCCAATGCTCGCTCTCTTCAAGCCATTCTACAAGCAGCGCCAGGCCACGTTCTGCGTCTACCGCCTCCCTCAGCTCCGTGACGGTCCGCTGTATCAGGTAAACTTCGGCCGCGCCGAGACAGCAAACCTTTTCTGGAGCCCGTCCGGCAACTACGTGGCGCTCCTCGTTAAGTCCGAACGGGACCCGAGCGGGAAGAGCTACTACGGCACTGTGCAGTTGCACATCGTCGATGTCATGAACCGTAGGATCACAGACGTGAATCTGAAGGGCGAGGGCGAGACCGTGCACGACTGCCAGTGGTCGCCCACGTCGGATGAGCTTCTTGTCATTCACGGCAAGATGCCACGTAATAAGTGCACACTATTTAACAGGAATGGTGTGGCACAGCTAACCTTCGGTGAGGCGCCGCGTAACATGGTTGCATGGGCTCCCAACGGCGCCCAGTTCGTCGTGGGAGGCAGTGGCAACCTCGCTGGTGACTACCAGTTCTACATCCGTCCTCAGACGGGGCAGGTCGCAGGGGCTGGTACAGGCCCGAACACCACTGTCCCTGTAGCGCCATCGGCGGCTTGCACAGGTGAATTCAACGAGAAGTGCAGCTTGCAGCACTGGGCGCCAGACAGCTACAACTTTCTGTGCGCCACCGTCTTCACAAGACTGCGTATGGATAACAAAATCATCGTGACGAAGCTGAATGGGGCCCACGTGCTGACCCAGAAGTATCCGGTGCTGTACGGGGCACACTGGGTGGCGATGCACGCACCTGGCAAGTACCCGGCTCGTGCAGCCTCACCGCGTACTGCCGGGGAGGAGAAGCCGAAGTCGCAGGCGTACCGGCCACCAGGAGGCGCGTCTCGCGCAGCAGTGCTGCTTCGTCGCGATCCGGAGGCCACCAAGCAAGCGAAGTCTGCCGGGCCTATTGGGGCA
This sequence comes from Leishmania panamensis, assembly GCF_000755165.1. Lineage (NCBI taxonomy): Eukaryota > Euglenozoa > Kinetoplastea > Trypanosomatida > Trypanosomatidae > Leishmania > Leishmania panamensis. The sequence goes on along the minus strand of NC_025861.1, from coordinate 224,045 downwards.
ACGGTCGTAGTTCAGAAGAAGAAGCGGCGACACTAAGCAGAGGTGCCGTACGCCGCGTGTACGACGCTGCCAGTAAGGGTCGTGCTGTGCACAGCGAATGGAGGCATACGCGAGGGAAGGGTGGCGCGTTTTCCCCTGAGTGAGGAGACCACGCAGCTTAAGGAGAGGAATAAGGATGGCGGGTGTTGGTCGTCTCTCCACCCCTACTCATCACTTGGCTCTCCGACGCGACGGAGCGGACGGGGGAAGGTGTAGGGAGAAGGAGGCGGCGGCACAGTCTCTGTTTTGGTGTATGTATGTGTGTCTGGTGAGCTCTAGAAGGGGTGACGAGCACTGGTGCGATTCGGCCCTGTCTTCTCTCTACCTCATTTACCTCTGCTTCCCCTCGCACCTTCCCTTTCCTCCGCTCTTCCCTCGTTCGAGTTCGCCGACCCGCCTTTCTCCGGGCCGGAGAGGCGAAAGGGAGAGCGATGTCAGTCACGGCGGCAATGTGAGGAGAGAATAACAAAGCGTATAGGGGGAAGGGCGACGGAGGCGGATGGGGAGAAGCAACGTCTACGGGATGATGCGCCTCTGTCGGCGCTTAGGGCCCGCAGACATGCTTTCTTGTGTCTCTCGCGTTTGCGCTCCATGTGCGTGCGTGTGCGTGCACGTGTGTGATGGGGCGTAGAGTCCACCCACCGACGGCCCCCCCCCCCCGCAGCACCTCCCTCTCACCGTTCCCTCCTTATAACCATCCGCCAAGGATGGCGTGCCTCGATGCCGCGTGTACGCCCAGGCATCTTTTTAATCTCCTTAGTCCTCTCGATTACGCCTCTCTCTTTGCCTCCCAACACGTCTACGCTGCCCATGCGCCTGCTGGTCCGTTCTCTGCTTTGTCTTCCCCTCTCCCTCTCTTTAGTTCTTTCAGCTCATTCATAGTAGCCAAGGGCTGCGTGCTTTACACTTGCAGTGCGCGCGCGCCCACCCACCTACATACACACGCATTGCACAGGCACATAAAGCTGTTACATAGCCCTAGCGCATTCCTAGACGTTTCGTGCTCTTACCCTTCCGCACCCTTGCGATCATCTCTCCACCATGGCTGCGAAGCGACACCGGCAGTCTAGCAGTGATTCTACGTCCTCATCGGCCTCGTCGTCGCCGTCAGAGCTGTCGCCCTTGAAGAAGGCGGGTAGCGGCCAGCGAGTCAAGGCAGAGGTTGCGGTAGGGCCCACCACGACGGTCGCCACGCCTGCCACTGTTCTGGCTGCAGGTGGAGCCAAGAAGAAGGCGGCTGGCAGCCCCGCACGTCGCACAAGCAGCACACCGAAGATCACGAACGGTGATGTCGGTAAGCTCATCCGCACTGCTGAGGCCCTCGCTGCCCTCAACACAAAGAAGTCTGAGGCGGAGATCTGGTCTAACGTGGTGCCGTTCGCACGCAAGACGGCCGACAGCGACTTCGACCCAGCGCACATGTACAAGTTCATTACGTGGAACGTAGCGGGCCTGCGCGGATTGCTGAAGAAGAATGCCTCGGTGCTGAGAGAGTTCATTGAGGCCGAGAAGCCGGATGTTCTGTGCTTGCAGGAGACAAAGCTGAACACTGACGAGGCGGACGCTAATGCGGTCCTCGGCGTGGTGGACGGCTACACTTTTGTCGATCACCCGTGCGCCTTCAAGCGGGGCTACTCGGGAACTCGCACCTACATGAAAAACAGCACCATTGTGCAACAGCTTCACGCGCGGTGCACTCGTGGCTTCATACTGCCGTCCACACCACAGGAAGATGCAGCCACCGGCTCACCGGTGCTGGTAGAGGGTGCTGGCGATGAGGAGGGCCGTGTGCTGACTACATTCCTCTCTTCTGATTCGACCTCCTCATCGCCCTCGTTGCGGATTGCCCTCGTCAACACGTACGTGGCAAACAGTGGCATGGGGTTGGCACGACTGCCCTACCGCATTCAGTCCTTTGATCCAAACATGCGGGAGTACCTTCACCAGCTGGACGTCTGGGCTACCCCCAATGCTGCCGTCCCGTCGGTGGCGGCGGGCAGCGGCGGCAGCCCGTACGGCTTTATCTGGGCCGGCGACCTCAACGTGGCGGAGCGTGACTACGACCGCTACTACGCCGGCACATTCAAGTCGATGCAGGAGAGCAGTGGCTTTGCACCCGAGGAGCGGATGTCGTTTCGCGAGACAATGCGGCGGACAAGCTCAGTTGACGTGTTCCGCCAGCTCTACCCCCAGGCCGGCCCGGTGTACTCCTTCTGGTCACAGCGCATCAACGGCCGTCTGAGAAACTTGGGGTGGCGCCTGGACTACTTCATTGTCTCCTCGCGACTCGCATTGTACGTCGTGGACTGCTTCCCGATGCCGACAGTGATGGGCAGCGATCACTGTCCGTTTCAGATGTGGATGCGGCGCCCATGACCGCGGGCGCTGCGTCGGTCCACGGCAAAGGCAGCAGCGGCCAAGGGGGGGAGCAGGCATGCGGCTTGTTGCGCAGGTGACGCGGTCACACGTAGGCGTTCTTATTTTTTTTTGGTCGACCTCGCAGAGACTCAGAGCGGGGCAGCGAAGCGGGGCACAGCGGCCATGGAGACTCAAATGAAAGGGAGGAGGGTGGTGGTGGTGGTGGGGATCCTTCTGAGGAAGTGGGTGGGTGGCAGCGCGGCTCGTGTTTGCCCGATGTCCCTCCGCCTCCTGTGCGCGTGTGTTCTTCCTGCCCCCCATTCCTCTCTTCTTTACCCACCGCTTTTTGTGCTCTGCTTCAGCCAGGGGTGGGCTGGACGCACGGGTGAGGGAACTTCTGGCTGCCGTCGTACCGTTCCCTCTTCTATTCTCTTTTTCCCCAGACGCTGTCTTGCTGCCGCTTTCTTCCTCTTTCTTCCTCTCTCTTTCTCTCTCTTTGGCGGTGATGGAGGGCTACGGTCTCCTCCGTCCTTGCCCCCCCCCCCCTCCCCTCCCCCCAGTCTCCTGGCCACACACACCACACAGGGATGGGGCACAAGGCGATGATGTTTGGTGTGTGCGTGCAGATGCGAGCGTCTTCTCTTCGTCATCTGCCTGCCTGCCTGCCGGTGCGTGTCTGTCGTAAGTGGCGGGGGGGGGAAGGAGAAGGAGAGAGTGACCCAGGCAGAGGACGTTCGCCCCTTAGCGCCTATCATAGACACGCATAGATGAGGCTTGGATGGGAGGAGAACTGATTGTGTTCCGCCTGCCGGTGCGAGAGGCGTGATCTAGCGTCAGTGGGAAGGCAAAGTCGTGGACGGGGGAGTGTCTCAGCCACCACTCTCTCCCCTTCTTTCCCCTGAAGGGCTATACGAACTCAGCTCCCATAGGGGGCATCTCTTGTGGCTGCGGCTTTCTCTCGCCTCCTTTCCTTCCTTATCGTTCTGCCGCACGCTGCTCGCCTCTGCGTGATGGAGGAGTGGGGGGGGGTGGCCATCTGAATCACACGCGTGCAAGACAGTCCCACATTTCTCTCTCTTTCAGCTGCACGCTCACTCCTTCGCACTCGCATACCTTGGCAGAGTTACCGTCCCTGCTGATCTTCTCAGCGAGTATGTGCGCGCATACACCCACCCACCCCCACACAGACACGCCTTCCCATCCTTTTCCTTGCGTGTCGCTGAAGAAGCGCACTTTCGTGCTCAACAACACAGCCACAAACGCGAAACCACAAAGCAAATACTACGCGGGCTTTGCCCATCCTCTGCGAGCGGCGCGCTGGCAGTGTTCACTTGGCGCAGTGCCGACGGCGCTTCTCTCCTCTCGTTTTATCCACGCCTCTCTCTTCACCAGCCTGTGCCTCGTGCTCCCCCCTCCCTGCGCTCCGACCCCCTCCAATCGCCCTCATTTTTCCCCCATACATTCACATGTTTTACTTCTCTTCGTTTCACTCACCCTTTCTGCCTCTGCCGCCTTCCGACTCCGCACGCTCTTCTCAGGCTTCGCGCTGACACACCCACAGAGAGAGAGAGAGACAGACAGACAGGCACACAGACTACCCTCTCCTCCTTTTTCCTCTCGCTTTGCCCCTGTCTCATTTTTCCGCGTTCTCTCGCTGCTTTCCATGTTTCTCTCACGTCGTGTTGCGCAACGCCTCTGTGGTGGCGACGGACCTGCACAGGCGCTCATGTCAGGCGCTGCTCTGCATCCGTCTCGCACGCTGCGCCTGTACGCAAAGACGTTGACTGAGATGGTGCCACGGAATGCCGCGTTGCTTCATGGAAAAAGCGGTGCCGGGAACGACTGGGCTGCCGGCAATGCTGGTTGTGGGCCTCGTGGCGCTGTCGACGGCGACTGGGATGCGGGCACTCAACGCAGCGACGCACACGACGCCCTCGTCGAGGGGGACGAGCCGATGTACCAAGTGTCTGTCGTGCATGCGGACACTGTGGCGAACCAGGCTACCGCCGCCCTGAGGTCGTTGCTCGGGCACCCACGGTTGTCGTCGTCCGCTGTTGCGGCTGATGCTGACGGCGAAGACCAGTTGACCGATGCAGGGGCGCCGGCAACTCCGGAGCGCGTCCGTGATTCAGATGAGGTGAGGCGTGGTATGGCTGGGTCTCATCTCCCCGCAGAAAGGGCTGAGCCGGGTTGCGGCGATGCGGTGGAAGGAGATTGCGAGTCCAACGGGGAGGAGGAGCTGCTGGAGAACGCCGAGGCCTTTGCGGATGAGGTGGAGATGGTGGGGAGGGAGGGGACTGCCGCCATCACCGCTGTGAAGGAGGCGCCACTGTCAGAAGAGACCATAGCGCAGCTGCAGAACAGCGGTGGTGGACAGCGACCTGCACGGTCTGGTGTTATGCCATACAGTGCAGGAGAGCCAGTGAACCTGTATGGGTCACGGTACTGGGGCGACATAGCCAACGCCCTGCGGAGCGCAGCGGAGTCACGACGGTTTCTCTCGCCCTTCTGGTCGTCGCAGACCGCCTTCGAGAGGGTCGGCGCGACCGTGGTGGTGAAGGAGGAGGAGGGGGTCCTGGTACCCACCACCGTGTCCGTGGCAGTGCGACTCTTCAACCTGGAGCAGACAACCTTGGCCACGGAGTTCCGCGCCGCCACTTTTGTCGAGGTCATTGCGCGTCTGCGTCAGTTGAGAGGCCATGAGACCTCGTCGCTGTCGAGGGGCTATGGGGGCAACATGCAGCCGCTCAACCTCGCCGGTGATTCTCTTTCTTACCAGCGCACTTGCGCCATTTCGGACTCACCACATTTCATTCGCTTGCAAACGCAGAGCCCATGTTGGCTCTCCGAGCATGAGGTCCATGCGATTGGGGCGTCGGTTAGGTCCGATGAGGTGGAGTTCTACACCCTAGTGCCACTCTCAGCGTTTGCGCCTTTGCAGGAGAGAAGAGCAGCCGCAAGTGCCGGCGCAGGGCTCTCGGGTGACGCACGCGCCGACGCGGCCAACGTCTCGGCGCTTGATGGAGAGGCCTCTACTGATACTTCACGTGGCGCGACGCGATACTATAACGTCGCCCAGCTGGACGACCCTGAGAGGTTTGCGCGGTTGAATCCGATGAGGGACCCGCTGGCGCGCTGCTTCAGCTCTCGCGGTTTCCGCTATGCCTCCACCACCACCTGGCTTATGTGGGAGTACTGCGCTCGCTACCACTTCCCCTTGACGGGCACACCTCGAATCATCTTTCTCACGGCAGAGACGATTTTTCGACTTGGTGGGCGCGTGGTGCAGACAAAGCGCTACCCCCTCTCGTGCAAGCAGACATACCGGGTGGATGACACCACTGCCAGCAGCAGCAGCAGCAGTACCGCCTTTGCAGATGTGTGGAAGGCACCGCTGTCCACCTCTGCCGCCGCCCCTCCCTTTGAGAAGCACAGAGCGACTTGCCACGGGGAGCTGGATGTGGCGCCAGCGTGTGGTCGCGTGAACACTCGCACGTGTAGCGGATTCGGCGTCCGAGGCGATGCAGATGGCGCGAACTCCACAGCGGCCGACGCGGGAATTGTCCCGCCACCGTTCACGATGGTGATGCACGGCGAGGTCGTGAGCCTGTGCAATGCGCTGCAGACCGACATTGCCGATCTCATTTTTGACCGTGTCTGCGGCTTGCACGAGCACCAGTCCCGCAAGTGGTGCGTGCGATTCTAGTCAGCATGCTGCTGCCACCTGCAGCTTTGCCGCTGTAATGACGACGGAGCAAGTGTCCTGTGGGTGTGCGGAAGAGCATGTGCACCTTTCCGTGTAGCTGCTACTTCATTTACCCCTTCTGCCTGACACAAGCAGGGGGAAGGCTAGCGGAGCTGCAGGCAACAACACACCCAGAGGGGGGGGGGTGACGTATGCTGATGGTGCGAGTCCGCCTACCGCGTGAGGTGTCCCCCCCTCCTCCTCTAACACAGAGTCGTTATCCTTCCCGTCAAGCTCTCCATCAGGCCTTCCAGTGAGAGACACATCACACACGCACACACCCACACACACACACACACACGCACGTATGCAGCAGGATGGCGATGTTAAACACACCGTGTCGAGTGCTCGTGTGATGTGTTGAGCTCGTTATTCCCTCATTCCCACTTTTCTTTGCCTTTTACATACGGTGGAGCCTGTCGAGCTGAGGGTTCACCATATTTAACTGCTGCTGCATGCGAGCCATCCTGCTACACTAACTACGCGTGGACAGAAGAAGAGAAAGACAGAACCAACCGACAGGGCAAACGGCAGCTTATATATCGAGGCACCAACGGCAACAACACTTTCGAGCCACCTGGTGTGCTCTGCCATGCGTGGGAGCGGGGGCCCAGAGTTGAGCGCGCAGTGTTGTGTGCGCGTCTCTGAGTGTGTGTGTGTGTGTGTGTGTGTGTGTGTGTACCGGGGATGTAATGTGCGGCTTGTGCCGCATTCGCAAGGCTTTCCGTGGCCCAACGATGCCTGCTGCGGGATCAACCGGTGATTTACTGCCGCCCCTGCGTCCGATTGTCTCTTTTCTCCCTCCTTCGCTGTGCTTGTACACCTCTGTCGAGGCGAACCGAGCCGTCGGGTACCCCTGACGCCCAGTTGCCCTTGTCACTCGCGCCCTCACTGTCTTATTCTTCATTTGCCCCCCTCTCCCCATCGAACGTGGCTTTTTCTTCTCGCGCTTCTCGATGTATCGGTGTGCTTCAACTCATCCCGCGGGGGGGGGGCCTTTTATGGTGAAGGCGCCGCACACCCACACACATACACACATACACCCATACATACACACTGCCGTACATACACCGCAGCATAGACATACTTGCAAACGCCAGGCACGGGCACCCACGTGTCCCACCGAAAGACGTGCACAGAGACGACACATCACCTGGACTCACCCCCCCCCTACACACACACGCACACGCACACGCAGAGGTTAATCTCTGAGGCATTCATCGCTCGCGTTTTTTTTTTTTAGTCTACACAGGGGCCTTTTGCAGAAGAGCGTCGTTGCTCTACTGGAGTCAACTTGAAGAGCCATAAAGGGCACAGCCGGGGTGGGGAAAGACGGGACTTGCGATGCTGGGCACGTCATCTGATCCACCACCGCGTGATGCCGCCGGTGATGGCACCGCACTGGCGGGCGCGACCTCCTCTCCCTCTGCCGCGCCGCCCGTTGCAACCGTGAATTCAGCCACCTTACGGGCGCTTCAAGGTGAGATGCAACAACTGCATGAGCGCCTGCGCGTAAGCGACGAGTGGAACATGCGCCTCCAACGCCAACTTCAGGACCTTCTGCAGCTGCCCCGCAACGAGGTGCAGGAGATGCGCCAGCGTATGCAGGACCCCGACATCGCCATACCACTTCTCCAGTGCTACGACGCCGTGATACGCGAAAAGACGGAGGAGGTGGAGCGACTGCGCAGAGAGACGGTGGGCCTGCAGACACAGCTGGATGCGTTTCACAGGGATCAGCTCGACGTATCGAATGCTGTCCGCATGGCCGAGGAGCTCGCAAAGAATGTACAGGACAAGGCGGCGGCAGAGGTGCAGCGCTATCTCGAGGCTGTGCGCGAGATGCAGGGGGAGCTTGTGCGCCTCCGCCTCGAGATGACGCGCGCCCTTGAGGCGGAAAATACCGCCAAACAAGATGCGCTTCGCACGGCGGAGCGCGCAGCCTCTTTGGAGACGGCGCTGGAGGCGGCTAAGCGGGCCACCTCGAAGGCAGAGGCGGCCCGTGAGGCTGCGGAGCGGAAGGTGAGGGTGCAGGAGCAGCATGCGGCCGAGGAGCAGACGGACTCGGTGGTGCAAAAGACTCAGCTGGAGGTCATGACTCAGGAGAATGCCGCCAAGGCGCAAGAGCTGGAGCGACTCCGTGCTAAGATGATGCAGGCACTACGCCAGGCGAGCGACAACCATGCCGCGCACCTCCGTGTTGTAGAGGAGCGCCATCACACGATCGTCGAGAACTTACGCAGCGTGAACCGTACTCAGGAGATGGAGATGCTCAAGCTGCGTGCTCAGTTGGCCCGGTGGGACCCGACGAACCCATCTGGGGCCTGCCGCGGCGCTGGCGCGTCCTCACCGCCTACATCGCTGCGCTTCCAGAGCACGACAGAGCTTCTGGAGGCGCAGGCGCGGCAGGCACAGGAATTGGAGTTGAAGCGGCTCTACGGGGAGGTGTCAACGCTGCAGTTACAGCGCAATGATGCGGTGCGACAGTACGAGCAGCGCACCGCCCGCCTTCAAAGAGATTGTGATCAGCAGCTGCAGGATGTACAGCGCCAGCTGCAAAGTGCACAGCGCAGCCTCGCTGAGGTGCGTTCACGGTGTGAAGAGCTCGAGGAGACCAAAGCGACACAGGAGGCCTCGTTGCGCAAGGCGCGTGACGAGCTGCGCCAAGCCCAACAGGACGGCCAGCAGTATCGCCTCAGCGCGGACAGTCATGCACGCAAGCTAGCGTCTGCTCAGCAACAGCTTGCAGAGGCGAACGAGCGCCTCAGTGCTCTCCAGCGGGAGAAGCAAAGTGCTGTTCGACAGGCCCAAGAGAGGGCGAGCGAGCTGGAGTCCAACGTAGCTCAAGTACTGCAGGAGGTTCAGTCAGCGAAGGAGCGCGCCTACGTGGAGGTAGGGGAGGTGCAGCGTCGATATGAGGAGCTGCGGATGCAAAACTCAAAATTGCAGGATGGCCTCCGCGAGCGTGAGGCTGCGCTCGCGAAGAAGGAGCGCGAGCGCAACATCCTGGAAGTACAGTTGGGACGGCTCGAGGAAGGCTTAGAGGCGCACAAGCGCCGGATTGTGGAGGCGGACCGGCGTGTGCAGCAGCTGGAGCAGCAGCTGACCGAAACGCGGCAGCAGCACCGCGGCAGCTTCCTGTCACTAGAGCAGATGAAGCTGCAGAACGCGCAACTGACACGCACGCGAGATCAGTTAACAGAGATGCTGCAGGGGCGTCTCTTCTAGGGCACACGGTGACGTATACACGCGCACACACACGCCTCACTTTTTCCTTCTCCGTCCTTCATGGCCTGTCTCTCACATGGATGCACCACAGGCCTCTTCGCTCGTCTACGCTCGTTCTGTGGCTGACGCCTCATTTTCTCTACTCCCCCCACCCCCTCTGAAGAACGAAGGAAAGAAGGGACTCGGCGTCCATGTCGGAGCACGGACGAACGGCTGAGGCGCATCTGGCCCAGATGCATCGTAGCTGATGCCTCCCTCGCCGTTTCCCCCTCCCCCCTCCTCTCTGAGCGCTTCCCGCTTTCCTTCCTTCCTTCTCTCTCTCTCTCTCTCGCTTTACTCCATTTTTGCTGGCGGCGATTTCGCATCCCTCTCACAGTGGTGGCGTTGAGGTGTCAAGGGGTGGGGGGGGGGGAAGGAGGATGCACTTCTCTTTCTCACGCTCTCATCAGTGTGACAGTGCCCCTCCCTCACCTTCCACGTGCTTCCACGTGCTTGCGTGTTTCTCTTCACACTTCTTCTCTCCCTCTCTCCTCTGCCACGGCGAACCCCCCGTCTCCCGGCGTTTTATTTTGCTTCTCATGCTGCCTGGTCTGATAGCATTATAAGGAGTTTGGTCTCGTGGTGTACACACGTACCCACCCATGCGTGCACAGTCACCGCTGTAGCCCTCGCACGCGCCATCATCACAGCCAGCGTCACTGCCTTGTGCCAGTAAGGAGGGAGCCGAGGCGGCGGCAGGCCCTCTTCTGCTCTTCGTCCTCCCTTTACGCGAAAACATTCACGAACTCTTCAGCTTTTCATTTTTTTGTGTATTTTTTTTGGGCAGAAAGCGCAGCCACCGTACGAGGACGAACAGACGGCGGTCACCGCGGCAAAATACGACGCGCGCCAAATGAGCGCCTCCACCCCGGCCATGACGGCATCATCGACAACACCGGAACCATCAAATCCGCCAGTCGCGAAGCCAATCAGCAGCGGCGGCGATGCCGGCACTGTCGTGACGTCGCGCATCCCGTGCAGAATAACAGCACAACAGTGGGATACCGTCGCGGTGTGGTCTTGGGATGTGCAGACACGCGCGTGCGCCATATGTAAAAACAACCTGGCTGATCACTGCATCAACTGCCTCGCCAAAGCGCCACCATCATCTACCTCGGCAGCGGCCGCAACCACCTTGTCGTACCCTGCCTCTACAGTTCCAGAATCCAGCGCAGGGCGGAGTATCGGTAGGGCGTCCGCAGCACAGACACCGCCGTCGCCGACCACCATCGCCAAACACTCGACTCTAGCAATACCGGCTGACCTTTCGGACAGGTGCTGCGTGGCTTGGGGAGCGTGTGGTCACGTATATCACTACCACTGCATCTCGCGGTGGATTCAAATGCGCTCCATGTGTCCGGTGTGTGGGCGACAGTGGCAGCTGCACAAGATCAGCTCGAACGAGTAGGAGCCGCAGGTGATGCACAGCTGCGGAGAAATGGGCGCCAAACACGAACGACAACGAATAGAGGTGAGGGTGTGTAGCGATGGGGACAGAGGAAAGAGAGGGGGGTGATCGGCGGGTGCGTTATGGGGCTTCTGTGCTCACTCATCCACTGGAATGCTCGCCAGCGCACTTACCTTTCCTCTGTCTCCACCACCCTTCCTTGTTACTGGCCATCAGCGGGGCCATCCGTACGTCTTTCCGCCCGCCTTCTACTCACACCTCACACTCAGACACACACAACACACACACAGTGATGCGCACACGCCATCGCCATAATCGCGGCTGCAGACGCGCTTCCGTTATCGACCAGAGCCTTTTCAAGCTGCTGTCCCTTGCTGCATTCTTGCCTTGCGCCGCACTCTCTGTTTCAGCGTTTGCGGCATCGCCCCCCGTTCCCATGCCCGCGTCCACGCAGTACGCATGCAGGCGAAGGCGAGGCATGTGTGTCGCGTGAGCAATAACTTTACATGACTGTCTTCTTCCCTTTCCGCTGCTTCTATCGGTGCGGCGGTGAGCCCCTCTCCCCCTTCTCCTCACCACCATCGTCCCTACTCCATGGGTGCTGTTTCACACCTCTCACTTCTTTAGCCTTTTCCTCACCCACGGGCTATGTCGTTGCCGCTAAATTAACACGCACGCCTATATATATATATATATATATATATATATATATATATATATAGACGACCGACGACCGCCGACCGAACGTACGTTCCGTTCGTCGTCACTCTTCTTCTCTCTACTACTACGTACTACTACCGACCCTACCCCTTAAC
>NC_025861.1:190738-212170 GCF_000755165.1 Leishmania panamensis | reverse complement strand
CGTACCTCCTACCTACTTACCTTTACGTTACCTTTCCTTTCCTACCCTACCGGTACGTACGTTACGTCGTTCGTCCGTACGTAACTTAACTAACGACACGTACGTACTATATATATATATATATATATATATATATATATATATATATGAGCCCCAAGCGCCGCCAAGGATTCCTTCGGTGCATCTTCTCTCTCACATCGTATACACGCACCCCCTTAATCACATAGGCGCACTCACGCACGCGCGCAGAGAGAGAGACTCTGCTAATTCATCGAGTTCTCGAGGAGCTATGACGAGCTCGTCTACATCGACCGGCGCCTCGGCGGCAGACGCGGACTTCATCATACCGATTGAGACGAAGTACGTGTACGTCACTGCCCGAAGTGTGCCTCGTGAGATGCTGCTCATGACAGGGGACTGTCCCATCTGCAAGAGCGCCCTTGGACAGCCCTGTGTGAAGTGCACCTCTTCTATGGACGAATGCCCCGTCGTCGTCGGAGTGTGCGGTCACATCTTTCACCAGCACTGCCTCGAGCAGTGGCTGCAGGGGACGTGCCCCCTCTGCCGCAATCCGTGGCAGCAGGAGCGCATCGTTCAGCAGAACTAGCACAGACAGCGAAAGAGGGGCTTGCGTGGACAGGAGGTTTGCGTTCGCCCCCCTCGATGGCATGCATGGTGTACCTAGTTCTCACCTGCCCGTTGCTTGTGTGCGTGTGCACGCCGCCGCCCCCCCTTCTCTACTTTATCTTCTCTACGCATCAGTGCTCTGGAGAACCCCCTCTTCCTCTTCGCACAGTGCTGCGACCGTCGCGACTGTTTATCCATCTCCCCCTTTTATCCACCTCCTGACGTGTGCGTGTGTGTGTGTGTGTGTGCACGCCAGGACTGCTCCGCTGTCCTTTGCAGGGTCGTGAATTAGTGGAGGGAGGGAGGACTCTTCTCCGGGGTCTTGCCCGCCTCCACGCCCCCCCCTCTTCTACGCTGACGCATCTTTTCCCCACTACCGAGACAGACAGACAAGCAGAGAAAACCGGCAGATGCACCGACGTCTCTGCCTTTCCATTGTGTCTGTGGGCCTGCCTGCGTTCTTGCTCTCACTTGTCCTCATCTCCCATGTTGTTGGGCTGATTCATGATGTCACTTCTCTTCCACGTCTCTGCTGCTGCCAATCCCCCTCTGCATTTTCATAGCCCCCCCCCCCACACACACACACATCAACCCAGGCGTAGATCAGCTCACGCCATCTTTGTGCACCCTTTCGTATAACATCCACACCAATCTTTGCCTCTCATCTCATTTCATCTCTCTCTCATGCAACGCACAAGCGCAGCCCTTCCCCACAATGGCGACAACAGTGGTAGCACCAGCATCGGGGTGGTGACCGCTGGCCTACTGCTAGAAACGTCCCTCGGGTTCCTCACAATCGACCTATTTGGCGCGGACTGCTCTGCGCTGACGGGCAATTTCTTGAACCTTTGCAGAGCTCAGCTGTGGAACGGCGCGGTGGCGACGGAGGTGGTGCCGGAGGTGGCGGTGTTCTTTTCCCTTGCTGCAGACCCGGTTTACAAGGAGCTGCTTGAAAGAATGGTGCTCGCGCATTCAGCGAGCGCAGCGGCGTCACCTGGCCCGGGCCCGCTGAACTTCTGGACTCTGCTTCCCAGGAAGGGCCGTGCCGAGGGCGATGCGTTGCCGACGGCGTCCACTGTCACTGCGTCCCTGCAAAGTTGGGCTGCTGTCTCTGCCCCTTCAACTACCGACCCCGTCGAGCAGCAAGCGACTGCAGTGCGGCAGGCGATGCAGCAGGAGACACGACTATGCAAGCGGCGGCGCTGTGCCGGTCTGGCTCCGTCCAGGAGTGGTAGCAGCAGCGCCAAAGGCGACTATCGCCCAGTGTACGTGCCCGTGTCTGGTAACACTGGGCTGCCTGTCGTTACCACTGCACCTGGTGTAAGTGCCTCGTCCAGCTCCACCTCACCTTGCACGGTATGCCGTGCCGGAAGTTTGCTCATCGACATTTCAGCATCGGCGCCGCGCTTCGGTCTCACGCTGTCTGACCGTACGATGGACTTCCTCGACCGGCAGTACATCACGATCGGCGTGGTGCGCGAAGGCGAGGCTGTACTGCGCCGGATACGTCGTGCTCCTGTCCGCGACTGCCACGGAGGCAGCGCGTCAGCGACGGCTGGCGCCAGCCCTTTGGTGGCAGCTGACATCGTGGCGGGTCGGCCGGCGGTGTCGTGGCCGAGGCCCGTGCGGATACTGCGCGTGAGGCGGGCGACTGTGCTTCCCACAGCCGGCACGGAGAAGTACGTGTCAATCCCTCCCTCGGCGTGGTGGGGAGTGCCATCGACGATGGGCAGCGCTGCCGCGATGGAGCAGCAACGACATCGCGCTGCAGCGGCCCTGCATCAAGCTGGGTGCTTTGAATGGTGGGCCTCGGCGGCGGCCGTGCGCGCTGCTCACCGTCAGCTAGTGGAGCTGGTGCAGGCCAGCCTTGCAGCGCACGGGTATGCGGCCATCACACGCCCTCGCAGCATTGTTGATGCGTCCCTCTACTTGCAGCCGGCCGTCGCGCCATTGGGGAGGCATGCTGCGCAGCCATTCATTATCGTCGCCCCTGCACCAGCGCAGACGAGTACCGATGGTGAATCCTCTGCATCTCTCAGTGAGCTGGAGCTGCTGTGCAACCCACACTACACTGGTGACTACTTGAGCTCCGAGGACGACGACGTGGAGGGACTCCATGACGGCGGCCAGCAACCTCGTGATAGCGCTGTCGCAGCGCTCTCGGCGAAGCAGTTGGAGGAGCGCCGCAAGAGCTTCATGCAACAGCACCAGGAGAAGGCCAACGAGACACTGTCGCTCATGCTGAATGTGCTGAATGGCGTGGCCGACGTGCGGGGCGACATCAAGCCTCCCGACAACGTCCTGTTTGTGTGTAAGCTGAACCCTGTGACAACAGGGGAGGGGCTCGCTCTGTGCTTCTCGCAGTTCGGTCGTGTTGCCTCTGCTGACGTTGTCTACGACGCAAAGACGAGACAATCACTGTGCTACGGCTTCGTCGAGTTCGAGAGCGTTGCAGCGTGCTTTCGGGCCTTCCAGAAGATGGATCGGGCTCTCATTGACGACTGTCGCATCCATGTCGACTTCTCCCAGTCCGTGTCCAAGCTGTGGGCGCAGCGGCAGCGTGAAATGCGGAAGCGTGGCCGCATTGCTTTGAAGTGAGCGCGGCCGTGAATTGGAGAAAAGAAAAAAAGCAAGGACAAGGGGCGGCAGGCGGCTGAGATGTACTCTGCACGTCACTGCCAAGCCCAGATCCGACCAGAGCTGGGGGCGAGCACTACAAGGGGGTGATGGGGAAGAGGAGAACCGGTGAGGGCTGGCTGAGCCTTGCCGTTTTTTTTTCCTCTTTTCCCCCTCTTCAGCAGGCACACGGGGCATGTCCCCCCTGTTGCCTAAACTTCTCTCTCCTGTTTTCTCACTCCATGTCAGTCTGCCTGGCGCTGCTGATGGCCTCTACGGCTGCTCAATCGCCTTCCCCCCCTTTCCAGCACGCGTTCTTCTTCGGCACGTGCTGCGTACCTCCACCACCACCACCACCATCACCATCACCACCGGTCCCTCTTCCTGTCTTGCTTCCGTTTCTCCTTTGCCCTTGCTGAAGGCACGTAGCGTACGTCACCCACACCAACAGACCCCAGCAACCGGCCGCACTGGTGATGTAGATAGGGAGGGATGCAGTGAAGCGCATCATCTTCACACCCACCCACCCACCCACACAAGGACACACAGATATACAGACACGCCACCGGCGGCTCTCATCTTTGTCTCGAGATTTATGGTGTACTGTACCCATGACGGACACCTTTGTCGAGGTTTCCCCTGCCGTTGTAGCGGTCAATGAAGCTGAGGCGCTGCGCGATGAGGCTCTCCGTCGCATGGAGGTGTACGTGCTGGGGCTGCTGCACACGCTTCTCTGGTTGCCCGTCAAGGGAGTATCGCTCAGCGGCACTACAATGCTTGCCTTTGAAGGAGGCACGTTTAGTTCCTGGCGAAGGCACAGCCAATGCGCCGTCCCGTGTGAGCTGCAGGCCTCGACTCGTGGAGAGTGTGGTGCCACCTCCGCACCCCCGGTGAGTCTGCCATCGGAAGAGCGTGCGAGCGCGAAGGCTCCCGCGCTGGGCTACGGGGGCACACCGACGCGCCCCAACGATGGCCAGCCAGTCGCGAGCATGCGCGCTTTGCAGAGAGCTCGTCACCATCTCCTCCTCCTTACCGTTCTCTTTCGCAACGTCGTGCGCGGCGACGTGACGACACAGCGCGATGTATACTATCACCTCGTTCGCCACATCCCGACGCAGGTGGTGGTGAATCGCACAGTCAAGCAGCTCTCGCGTGTGCTGCGACTGCCGCGACAGCTTATGGGGGTGACGGCGGGCGGACGCGGCTACATTGCAGGCTGGCTCTCGTATCGCGGAGTGAGCTTGCAGGGAGGTGGCCCTGGGGCAGCAGCGGAAGAGGGCATGCCGTTACCACTTCTGAGCGCAGATTTGGTTGTCTCTGTCCAAGAAATCGCCGAGTGCACAGCTGCCGAGAATGAGGAAGAGCACGGTTTCTCAGTGCTACTGTCTTCACCGATCTCGATGCTGCGCGGCCGCTCACCTCAGCAGTCGGCGTCAAGCCGTTTGACGGCCGCGCAGCATCGAGATCTCACTAGCTGTTCAGCCACTGACGCCGCTGCGACAGGCTTTCAAGTGTCGCCAGCTGTGTGCGCTATCCTCGTCGTGGAGAAGCACGCTGTCTTTGCTCAACTTCTGCGCGAAGGCCTGCCGCGACTGCTGCCGTGCGTGCTGCTCACAGCTCAAGGGTTTCCAACTTACGCAGCGCGTCAACTGCTTGCCCACTTGCACACTGCACTCCCTCGTGCTCCAGTGATTGGGCTTGTGGATTACAACCCACACGGGCTCGCCATCCTCGCCGCGTATCGTTGGGCTACCGCATCGGATGCGCTTACAGTTGGCTCGGCCTCTATGGTGGAGAGCCACTACTACGCGGCTCCCACCCTGCGGTGGCTCGGTGTGCGCACCGCCCATGTGTCGCGCGTAATGGAAAAGACAGAGAGTGACAATGCGAGTACAGGTGGCCCCTCGGTCAAGCAATGCCCTCGGCTTCACCACTACACACCAGCTCCTCTGCAAACGAGTGTCAGGCCTTGGAAGGACACTGGCACAGGCAGCCGGTCACACGACAACGACGGCGCTGTCGCCAGTGCCTCCAGCTGCGCCTCGTACGCCCCGCACACCGCGGAGAATGCGGCGATGGCCTCGCCACTGACCAGCATCGCGCCTCTTCAGCACTTCACCCGTCGAGACGCCGTTGTGATGACACATCAGATCGAACGCTTGGAGGCACTCCTGCACCTTACAGCGTCACCTCCAGCTGCGGGGGAAGGCCTCGGGACAGCGGTCGAGGTGGATGAGGAGAGGAACCACAATTTCGTCGAACGCCCTCATGTGAAGCGAGTGGCGCGTATTTCAGTGGATCTCGCCGCAGTGCCCCAACGCTACAACAGGCTCTCGGCGGCTGACCTCGCGCATCAGGCTGATCGAGCTTCCGTGGTTGCCTGGCTGAACGAGGCACGCGAGATGCAGCGCCGCAGCGTCAAGTGCGAGATGGAGGCACTCTACACTGTCCCCTATTCGCATCACTTTTTGGGCTCTGCGTCAGTCGTGCATGCGCAGAGGCGCGGCGTCCACCCGGCGCCTTCGCAGTTTGCCGAGTGGGTCTGCCAGCAAATCCTTCGTCGTCAGTACATCTAAGCACACTTCTCCCGCTTATTACAGGCGCCCACGCGCATGAAGGGAGAGCGGGCAGCGTTTGTGGAGTCGGCACAAATTTGCCGTACTACCCCCTCTTGTGTTTTATATCTGCGTGCTGCGCAGCACCTGCTGCAAGCGGCTAGCGATCCTGCTGCTCAACTGCACTTTTTCGTATCTGTGGCGTCTACCCCCCTCCCCCCTAAAGGTCACACCAGAGGTGCCTGAGCCCCGCTCCTCTTCGCGTAGGGGCAGCGAACGAGAGAGAGATTAGCGGAGGGAGGGGGCGAGCGAAACGAGGGGGACGGGCGAGTGAAGCACCACACGGTGTTTCCCTTCCGCTTACTCGCCCCTACTCTGGGTACGTTGAAGTCGTATACACGCGCGCAGAGTTTCCTCCCGTGCGGTGACACGTGCTTGCTCGTCTGCACTCTACACTGAGTGCACTCACCTTATCAGGCACTTGCCTCTCTCTCTCTTTCCCGCTCCTCATCCACTCGCTATACCACCTCCAGGTATCGCCACGCTTGTGTGGTTACTCGCACGGACAGACCAGGCAGGTAGACACCCCCCGACACACACACACACACACACACGCACACACCTCGTCTCTCTGCTATCTTCTGCTGCCCATATTCTCATGCGAATACATGAGTGACCGACGCGTGGCAGACACGACGGTGGTGGGTTCCGGCGAGCTTGTCGAGGCTCTCCTACACGTCTTCCACCCGCTGTTGATGTGCTTAGCAGATGCTCTGATAAACTCCACGGCTGTGACGCCACCGGAGGTGGCTGCAATGTGCGGCGTGGCTGGTGGCGAACCACGCCGCACCATCTCGTTTTCGCTGGAGGGTAAGGCAGGCGCTAACATGGCCGCGGCGCCCACGCCAATGGCTCATCACGCTGCTGGAGCTCAGCCCATTGAGGCAGTTGCGCGGCCAACAGCTTCGGAGGGTGCCGGCCGTGGCTTCCCCCTACTCGTGCCCGCCCCTGCGAGGGGTTCGTCGCCGCCGTCGACGGAAGCGACGCCTGCGTTCAGTTCAGTCAAAGCCGAGGAGGCCGGAAGTTGCGCTAGCAGCGGAAGCAACGTGAGAAGAACAACACCACGGCGACTACCCACTGCGCTGAAGAAGGACGCACTCACAACACGACGAGCTACATTCGATGTTGAGCACCGCGGTGGTGGAAGCGACGTTGAGAGTGACGCTCCCAAGACGGTTGCGGCGTTGCCATGCTTGTCTGTGCAGACAGAGACCGTCGCTGCCTCTCCTCTACCACCTACTTTGTCTCCACTGAGCTCCACTTTACCGTCCTCGACCTCCATGTCCGCCAGCTCCGGTGAGGCACCTGCGACGACGGTGCGCAAGCGTGGCCGACCACTGCTGACGTGCACGGGGGCCACCTGCGCGGAGAAGGAAGCTGCTGCGCAGAAACGCGAAGAACCTCTTCCCGGCGTTGCCACCCTACCGCCCCACGCCGCGCGCCCATTCTGCTTCACCCTGCCGAATGCGGTGCTGTGGGAGACTGTGGCGGCGTTGGCAGAGGCGGTACTGATCGATGGGGTGTGCTTTAGCTGGCTTCAAGGTGAAGTCCAGAAACGCGCAGAAGCTCAGCAGCAGCGCAGTGAAGAGCAGCGGGGCCCCAAGGCGACGTCGCCGTTGCCGTCCCCAGCGCACGTGCTCGCCGACGCTCTTCTTTGCTTTGACAGACCCGCAGTCGCCATCGCCCACATGCGATGGCGTGAGCTCACTGTACAGAGCAAAGATGAGGTCAGCCCTAGAGGCAGCGGTGACCACGAGCCCGGCGAACGAAGCAACACAGACACCGGTGTCTTCGCCACTTTGCCTGCTGAGATGCAAGACGCCGTCTTCACCTCTGTCTCAGCGGCTCTCATGCGCGCCGCCGCCGTGCACACGGCGCAGCTGCTCAGCCCCTTGTGCACTGCTACCCCCGTTGAAGCGAGACTCGCCAAACAAGGAGAGACCGCCAGTCAGCGACGGGATGTGGCGACTTCAACCCAAAGTCCGGAAGACTCTCAATCCTTTATCGTGCTGTCGCCAGCCACGACGCACGCCGCATTTTTTGATGGGTCATCTGCAGCCTCACCCCACATGCAGACCAAATTTGACTGTGGTATGGCGCCTGCTTCTTTTCCTCGACAGCCGTGGCCTCAACGAGGATGGGCGGCCGAGGCGCAGCGACCCGCCCATGTAGCCGGCGGACCGGTGACGTTCCGGATGGTGCAGGAGAAACTTAAGCACCGTAATCGGCGCACACTACAGACTCAGCACCAGCAGCCACGGCCGGCATCCATGTCAGCCGCTATGTCTAGCTCGTCGACTTCCGTGTTCCCTGCCAGTGCTCCTGCTCCTGCTGCTGCTGCTGTCTCCGCCCTACCTGCGAGCGGTCCGCGTGGCGATACATCCTTGGCAGCCGTAACCGCCAGTGCGCCGTCCGCCACCGCTGTGGCTGGGCAACCACCGTCGTGTGTTACGGGCGCGTTATTTGAGCGACTCCTGCAGCAGGCGGAGGCACAGGACGACAGCTGCTTCTACGTTCAGATCAATGCATGTCACTGTGGCGGTGCCACACGCACTGAGGCCACTGCGACACCAATCGCCGACGCTGCCGTGCGCTCCAGTGCGTTTACCGTGCAAGTCTTGTGCTCCGCGCTGGCGTTTGCAATGACGGACGAGGCAGCTGCTGCGACATTGAAGGACAATGTAGGCCCAGAAACAGTTCACTTGGCGGGTGCGGCTGCTTCTGGCAGTTGCGGTATCAGTGCGTGCGCATGCGGGGAGAAGAATGGGCAGAGCAGTGAGGGAGGCAACTCCTGCGTTGCCGGAGACGCGTGTCGCCGTCTTCTGCGGCAGTGGTGCGTTGGGCTGGAGCAGCTCGTCTCCACTACCTCCTCAATGCCAATGTGGAGCTGCACTTCGCGGAGCACTGCACAGCGCCCAAAGCAGTCGAGCTTTACAACGTCTGCTGCAGCTCTCTTTGCATATTTGCGCGACTCCTCGGTGAATCCTCAGCTGGAGTTGCTGGCAGACTACGTGCTGGAGACAGGTAAAACAACGTCGGCGTCGTTAAGGATTCCCCCTCGGGTTGCAAGAGATGCCCATGGAGGCTACGCGCCAGAGGCTGACGCAGGAGCCGCGGCGACAGCCAATACAGCCGTTCACCAATTGCCGTGGACTACAGCACGATGGAGTGTGAGGCCTGTGGTCGGCGTGAGGGAGGTGGACTACGCGGCTCACTTGCTCACTGGGTCGAGGGAGCACCACCGAGATCATGACCAGTGTGTGACCGCGCTGCCATTGCTGCCGACAGAGAGCGTCGCTGATATCCATCCACCTACTCGATCAACGACATCTTCTGCGATAGACGCCGAATCGCCTCGAGGGGAGCCACCGAAGCGGCCTAAGATCCATGCACACCAGGCGGCATCCACATTGCCTCGCTTACCGCCAGCTGTGGAGTGGCTCCGGCTCTCAGACGCACACTGCCATCCTTCGGAATCAGACCAAGCAGAGGACAGGCGCAGCACGCCGCCGGTGACCCAGGTGGTGGAGCGATCCACTGCGGCACTCTTCCAACGCGTCCTCGCCCCGAGGATAGCAGCCGAGGAGGGGGGTGTCTGTGCCTCTGCTGATGTCGTGAACCCGCTGGAGGAGGTGGGGGCAGTGCTTGCCACACTCGACGCCGCCTGCGCTGGTCGCACACTCGTGGATGCTTCGGCGTGGCGTTACGGACGGAACCGCATGACCGTCGCGGCGGTTTCCACCATTGGCCTGACGCTCTCAGATAGCGACAGCGGAGGAAGTGATGCGCAAGGAAGCGACGACGATGTCCGGAAGGTCGGTGGCAGCCTCCCTTGCACCCACGATTTACCTCAGGGACCCACAGCCGAGAGAGCGGCTTTGCGGTCTGCAGAAGGGGGACGCCTAGTCTCACCAGTGCCGGCGTGCCGCGCTCGGCTCCCCTTGGGCCTATACCACCATGAATGTGGAGTACTCCATGTAGCGGACGGCGCCACATATGCGCTGGAGATGGACTAGCGTAGTCCGCTTCCTCTACTTCTCTCCCTCATCACAGTTTTGTGCACCTCCGAGATGAGCCCTGCGTTCCACAGCGCACAGCAGAGCATTCTCGCCTCTCCCTTTGCTGTGCACGGACTCCCCGCGTCAACTGAGGCCGTCATGCGTGGCTAGGCGAGCGCTTATCTTTCCTAAGCTTCTCTCATCATGTGCCGCAATCTACCTCACCCCCGCTGCACAGCAGTCATCCACACATGCGCGCCCACAAGCTGAGAGTGTCTCCTCGAGGTACCGCTCTTTAGGTCGTGACAGCCGTGCCCATACAGCGAGACAGACGCAAGCACACCAGACGCTCGCTTTTCCATCCTGCACGTCTGCTCGCTTCCTACCCACCCCACCCCTAATGGAAACACAGGCACCAGTGCGCATTGGCGCCAAATCCACCGCTCATCTACGCACCACTCCCGGTCCTCCTCCCATCGAATCTCATAAATGCCATCGCTCTGCCGTTCCCTGCGCTCGACGTCACTTCTTCACTCCCGCAAGACCCTCTGCATCACCTACACTACCGCATCTCAACTACCCCCCTTCTTCAATCGTCCACCTCGCCTCCCATACCTGCCCCCACCCCCCCCTTTCGCCTCCAATGCTTCTCTTTGGGTACTCCTCTTATCTCGTGCACACACTCAGCCCATCCCTGTAACTCCCCACCCCCTACGCTACCGCCATGTCCCGCACCACGGAGGCCGCCCGCGCGCCTGCGCGATCCGCCGGTCCCCGGCGAGCACGGACCTGCTGATGCCGTGCGCGCGGTGTCGAGCGTGCAGGAGGAGAGGAGGGCCCGCGCTTCCAGAGCAGCGCGATCCTGGCGATCCAGGAGGCGTACGCTGCGTCGCTGATGGCTGCCACGAGCCCGGCCAGCATCCACGCGAGGCGTGTGTGACGGTGCGGCCGAAGGACGTGCAGCTGGCGGTGCGCCTGCGCGGCGAGCGCTTCCGGAGAGGAGGTCCATTCGTTTGTGAAGTTGTGTTCTTTGCTGTGGTGTCTGGGTGAAGGGCGGTAACGGGACTGAGGGGGCCCCTTTTGATTGGGGTTGGGCCGTGTGCTGCCCTTTCTGGTGGCCTTTTAGTGTGGGGTGAGGCGAGTTACTGGATTCCCGTGTGTGTGTGTGGGGGGGGGGCGGTTTGGTGTGGGGTGACGGGTGACGGGATGCGCCTGTGCTGTTTTGCGTGCCGCTTTTAGGCGTGTGGGTTTGCGGGCTCTCTTTTCCTCACGCACACACAAAATACTCACACGTCTGTGTATACGCGGTGCACGCAGGTCACGTGTGAGGGCAATGACGCTGCTTTGATTTGTTTCGCAGTTCTCTCTCTTCGTTATTTGTGCTGTGAGCCCGTCCTCGGTTGCGTGTCGGGGTACTCCCGTGGTGGTGTTGTGGGCGAAGGAGTCGGTTCGTTCGACGGAAGAGAGTGTAGTGCGGAGCACTGAGTGAAAAGGAGAGCGAAAGAGAAGCAATGATAGGCACGTGAAGGGAGTTCTCGTGGCACGTCACTGCTCCGCTTCTCTTCAGAGTGAGATGGAAAGGTGCGGTCAAGAGAAGCAGGTGGGGTTAGCGCTCCCGCGATGGCCTATGCCTTCATGGACTCCCCCCCATCCACAGTAAGGTCTATGTGCTAACTGCCATGTATGTGTGCATGCCAACCTGTGGGTGCCTGGAGGTGGTAGAGCCCTGTAGCGAGGAGTGTTTTGAGCGAGGCAATACGTGTGAAGCCATTGACCCTCTGTGTGATGCGTGATGTGTGTGTGTGTGAGCCGCTCTCTCTCTTCTTCATGATTTGCCGTTGTCTTCCTCATCATCTTCATCCTCTCTCGACCCTTTTCCATCGCTGTTGTGTTGATGGCCCCGAATTTCTCTTCTTGGTGAATAGCCCAAACATCCACACGCAATCCACAACACGGCCATTCGACTTACACAGGCTAATACCCCCATCACCCCTTCACCTGTTCCCTCATTCTTCCGCATCTCACACGCACACGCACCCGCACCCGCACGCACACGGTAGACGTCGCTTCGATCCCGAGTCGGAAGCGAAGCGAGCAACCGAGAGTCGACGTTGGTCATTGTCAGTAGAAGGGGAGAGCAAACCAAACGAGCGAAAGGGGTGCACGAAGGATAAGCCAAGAGAGTGCGAGCTCAACACTGGTAAAGCCAGGAAAGAAAGGAAGCGCACGCAAAGGCGAAACAGTGATTCACCCCAACGGGCGACCAGGGCAGCAGGCACCAAGGCAGCACCCGACGACACGGTACCAGCCGCCGCCCTCTCTCCTTCCTTTTTTCGGTTCTTTTCCTGGCGATACCACATATTCCTGCGTATCGCCAAGACGGGCTTTGGGGCAGAGGCGAAGTTAAACGATGGGAGGCATCCGCGCGAATAAGAAAGACTGATACGAGCGCCAGAGTGGAATCGCATTCGGCGACGACGACAAAAGAGAGAGAGAAGGGGGAGAGGGGCATACTGCTCATCGCAAGCGCACGCACCCACGCACAAGTATTGCGCCGTCTCTTTCTTTCCTTTTCCCTTTCTCCTTATTTCTCACATTCACTCACAAGACTCTCCATTCGTATTCCCTTCCTCTCCCCTCTCCAGCACTACTTTTGTTTTTGCATTCGTTCGCTCGCTCTTCCTCCGCTTCGAGCCTCTGCGCTCCTTTCGTGTTTCTTTTCCCTAACGTGTAACGAGAGAAGCAGCAGACGCGCACAAGCCCCCTAAGCACCTAAGCGCGTAAGTAAGCCCAACACGAACGAAGCACAGGTCGCTCAAGCGCAACGCTTTCTTTCGTTCTTGGCGCGGCTGTACTGGTCGGCCCGTGTTGCATCTGTTCTCTCTTTCTCTCTTAGATTTATATGTTTATATGCGTCTAAGAGCTTCTCAGCACCACCTTCAGACTCTTGTGTATTTCGCTGAGTATTGTTTGTAGTTTGAGTGCTGCGCTCTTCTTGCGTGAGGAGGTGTCGTCGTCGTCGTCTTGTCATTCCTGCTACGCTGCGCACGAAGCGAAGTCACGTGAAGGGAGGAGGCCGTTACTCAACAGACAGACAGGGGAAAAAAGGGGGAGACGGAGGTGCACAGGCGTGCTGAATTCGCGCACGCAGCCAATCGAGAAACGACGCATCTCTCTCTGGGCGTTTTGCTTGTCTGTTTTTAACGTGAGGCGCCACCCGTGAGAGTTCAGCGAATCGCGTCTTTACAGGAGGAGGACGAAGCGGAGGAGGTACGGACCTGCGCACGAGCGGTGTGTTTTTCTTTCTTTTTTTGCGGGCACACCGTGACCCTCACTCTCGTCCTCGTGGCTGCACTGTCTTTTTGCTGCCCTGTTTCTTCCTCCCTTTTCGTTGGGCTTGTGTGTGTGACGTGTGCCCATCTACGTCGTTGACTCGCAGCCAGCCGATACGCCCATCCTTCTCTTCTCCTCCTCCTTATCAACTACGCACATGCTGTGCCCCCCCTGAGCAAAGAGAGAAGGCCAGTAAAACACAGCGCGTACGGGAGGGGGAAGACGACGGAATGATGGAGCACCACGTCAAGGCAGAGCTCGTGCTGCACGGCGGCGAGCGCTTCCAGGGCTACTCCTTCGGCTATGAAGAGAGCGTGGCAGGCGAGGTGGTCTTTGCAACAGGCATGGTCGGTTACCCGGAGAGTTTGACGGACCCCTCGTACCACGGCCAGATTCTCGTGCTGACGTCGCCAATGGTGGGCAACTACGGTGTGCCGCCGATCGAAGAGGACCTCTTCGGGGTTACCAAGTACTTTGAGAGCACGAACGGCCAGGTCCATGTGAGTGCCGTGGTGGTGCAGGAGTACTGCGATCAACCAGACCACTGGGAAATGCACGAAACGCTTGGCCAGTGGCTGCGCAAGAACAAAGTCCCTGGCATGATGATGGTGGACACACGCAGCATCGTACTCAAGCTGCGCGACATGGGTACGGCGCTTGGCAAGATGATCGTGGCCGGTAACGACGTGCCCTTTATGGACCCCAACACCCGCAACCTGGTGGCGGAGGTGAGCACCAAGACGCGCGTCACCCACGGCCACGGCACACTGCGCATCCTCGTGATTGATATGGGAGTTAAGCTGAACACTCTGCGCTGCCTGCTGAAGCACGATGTCACCCTCATTGTCGTCCCGCATGACTGGGACATCACAACGGAGGTGTACGACGGTCTGTTCATCACCAACGGCCCTGGTAACCCGCAGATGTGCGCGAGCACCATCCGTAGCGTGCGCTGGGCCCTTCAGCAGGACAAACCGGTCTTTGGTATTTGCATGGGCAACCAGATGCTCTGTCTCGCCGCTGGCGGCTCAACCTACAAAATGAAGTACGGTCACCGCGGCCAGAATCAGCCCTGCAAGTGCACCCTCGATGGGCGCGTCGTCATCACAACGCAGAACCATGGCTTTGCTGTTGACTTCAAGACACTCCCGTTGGACGAGTGGGAGGAGTACTTCATAAACTCGAACGACGGCAGCAACGAGGGTCTGTGGCACAAGACGAAGCCCTTCTGCAGTGTCCAGTTCCATCCAGAGGGTCGCTGTGGCCCACAGGATACGGAGTACCTCTTCGGCGAGTACGTGCGCCGCGTGAAGGAGTCGAAGGTGAAGGAGGTGGCGAAGCTCAAGCCGCGCAAAGTGCTGGTGCTCGGCGCTGGCGGCATCGTCATCGCGCAGGCTGGCGAGTTCGACTACAGCGGCTCCCAATGCCTCAAATCTCTGCGCGAGGAGGGCATAGAGACGGTGCTCATCAATCCGAACATCGCGACAGTGCAGACAGACGACGAGATGGCCGACCACATTTACTTTGTGCCGCTCACGCTGGAGGCTGTGGAGCGTGTGATTGAGAAAGAGCGGCCGGACGGCATTCTGCTCGGCTGGGGCGGCCAGACGGCACTCAACTGCGGCGTGAAGCTGGACGAGCTCGGCATCTTGAAGAAGTACAACGTTCAGGTGCTCGGCACGCCTGTGTCTGTCATTGCCGTGACGGAGGACCGCGAGCTGTTCCGCGACACTCTGCTGCAGATCAACGAGCAGGTGGCCAAGTCGGCGGCGGTGACGTCTGTGGAGGAGGCCGTGGTGGCGAGCAAGGAGATTGGCTTCCCGATGATGGTCCGTGCCGCCTACTGCCTTGGCGGGCAGGGCAGCGGCATTGTCGAGAACATCGAGGACCTGCGTCACAAGGTCGAGGTCGCGCTTGCTGCGTCGCCGCAGGTGCTGCTGGAAGAGAGCGTGGCGGGCTGGAAAGAGATCGAGTACGAGGTGGTGCGCGACATCTACGACAACTGCATCACCGTGTGCAACATGGAGAACTTTGACCCCATGGGAATACACACGGGCGAGTCCATCGTCGTCGCGCCATCGCAGACGCTAAGCAACGATGAGTTCCACATGCTGCGCAGTGCCTCCATCAAGATCATCCGCCACCTCGGCATCGTGGGCGAGTGCAACATCCAGTACGGCCTCGACCCCTTCAGTCACCGCTACGTCGTCATCGAGGTGAACGCGCGTCTGTCGCGCTCGTCAGCTCTAGCCTCCAAAGCTACCGGCTATCCGCTGGCCCACGTCGCCGCCAAGGTCGCCCTGGGCAAGGGGCTCTTTGAGGTCATGAACGGTGTCACCAAGACAACGATGGCGTGCTTCGAGCCCAGCATGGACTACATCGTTGTCAAGATGCCGCGCTGGGACCTCGACAAGTTCAACATGGTGAGTGAAGATATCGGCTCCATGATGAAGAGCGTCGGCGAGGTCATGTCGATTGGCCGCACCTTCGAGGAGGCCCTGCAGAAGGCCATTCGCATGGTGGACCCGAGCTACACCGGATTCTCCGTTCCGGTCCGCTTCAACGGCCTCGATTTCGACTACATGGCGCACGTCCGCCGCCCAACACCGTATCGCCTGTTTGCCCTCTGCCGTGCCCTCCTCGACGGTCACTCGGCTGAGGAGTTGTATCGCATGACGAGGATCACGCGCTTCTTCTTGTACAAGCTGGAGAAACTCGTGTGCCTCTCCAAGGCCACGTCCACGCTGTACGCAAACAAGCTCTCCGAGATACCGCGCGAGTACTTGCTGAATATGAAGGCGCACGGCTTCTCTGACCGGCAACTGGCCCAGTTCCTCAGCACCACCGCCGCCGACGTGCGTGCGCGCCGTGTGGAGCTGAACGTGATGCCGCTGATCAAACAGATCGATACGGTCGCCGGTGAGTATCCTGCGGCGCAGTGTTGTTACCTCTACTCGACCTACAACGCCCAACGTGATGACGTGCCCTTTACAGAGCGCATGTACGCTGTGCTCGGCTGTGGTGTCTACCGGATCGGAAACAGCGTCGAGTTTGACTACGGCGGTGTCCTCGTGGCGCGCGAGCTGCGCCGACTTGGTAACAAGGTGATTCTCATCAACTACAACCCCGAGACTGTGTCGACGGACTACGACGAATGCGATCGACTGTACTTTGACGAGGTGTCTGAGGAGACGGTGCTCGACATCCTCACGAAGGAGCGTGTGCGTGGCGTTGTCATCTCGCTGGGCGGCCAGATCGTGCAGAACATGGCCCTGAGCCTCAAGCAAAGCGGGGTGCCGATTCTCGGCACTGACCCGGCAAACATTGACATGGCCGAGGACCGAAGCAAATTCTCGAAGATGTGCGACGATCTTGGCGTGCCACAGCCGGAGTGGATCTCAGCCACATCAGTCGCGCAAGTGCTTGAGTTCTGCGACACCGTCGGCTACCCCGCCCTGGTGCGTCCCAGCTATGTGCTGAGCGGGTCAGCCATGGCCGTCATTGCAAACAAGGAGGACGTGACGCGCTACCTGAAGGAGGCTTCCTTCGTTTCCGGCGATCATCCAGTGGTGGTGAGCAAGTACTACGAGGGGGCCATGGAGTACGATGTCGACATTGTTGCCCACCATGGCCGTGTGCTGTGCTACGCCATCTGCGAGCACGTCGAGAACGCCGGCGTGCACTCTGGTGATGCAACCATGTTCCTTCCTCCGCAGAACACCGACAAGGACACGATGAAGCGCATATACGATTCCGTCAACTGCATCGCCGAGAAGCTCGACGTGGTAGGACCGATGAACGTGCAGTTCCTGCTGACGGTGGAGGGTCAGCTGCGCGTGATTGAGGCGAACGTGCGCAGCTCCCGCTCCGTGCCGTTCGTATCGAAGACGCTTGGCATCTCCTTTCCCGCGGTGATGGTGTCCGCCTTCCTGGCGCGTAAAGACCAAAACCTCGTGCCCATCAAGCGTGCCAAGATGACCCACATAGGCTGCAAGGCCTCTGTGTTCAGCTTTAACCGCCTGGCCGGCGCGGATCCGATCCTCGGTGTGGAGATGGCCTCCACTGGTGAGATCGGCGTCTTCGGCCGCGACAAGCATGAGGTGTTCCTCAAGGCGATGCTGTGCCAGAACTTCAAGATCCCGGAGAAGGGAATCTTCTTTAGCAGTGATGTGGACAGCCAGACAGAGGTGCTCTGCCCATACATTCAGCGCCTCGTGCGGCGCGGGCTGAAGGTGTACTGCACTGCCAACACGGCGAATGTACTACAGGAGTACGGGATCCTGTGCGAGGTGCTTCTCCAGCGCAGCGAGCTACCGTCAGGCGACGCGTCTGACAGCCGCTGCCTCGCAGTGTACGACGAGGAGGTGGCGAAGAAGGAGAAGTTCGATCTTGTCATCCAGATACGTGACAAGAAGCGAGACTTTGTGCTGCGCCGCTGCACCCGCGAGACTGCCTCGCCGGACTACTGGGTGCGCCGACTCGCCGTCGACTACAACATCCCTTTGTTGACGGAGCCAAGCATTGTGAAGATGTTCTGCGAGTGCATGGACCTGCCCCCATCGTCCATCGAGATTGAGCCGTTCCGCCACTACGTGCCCAAGATCTACCACAAGATCGAGAATAACAACTGCGCCATGCTGCGCCGCCACAAGGTTGGGCTCATGATCACGAACAACAACGACAGCAAGATTCTGGCGCTGCGTCTGAGTCAGGAGGGTCTCAACATCACGTGCTTTCACGCCTACCTTGGCGGGTCGGACATCGATAACTTCGAGCAAGCATTTCAGAGCCTGAACGTGCCGGTGGAGGTGGTCGACCTGCGCTCGGAGATCGCGAACTCGGCGTTCGACCTCATTATGTGCCAGTCCGCAGACGAGCGCCACAACTGGCATCTCTCGAAGCTTAGCTGGTACATCTTTGGCAAATACCTCATCCCGGTGATGCGAGCGCGTCACATGTCTGTGGTGGCGCAGACGTCGAAGCAGAACAAGAAGGAGGCGGGCTTCGAGAAGCACGTGCAGAACAATTGCCCTGAGATGGGCGTCTACAACGCGTGGCGCGACGCGCGGCTGATGGAAGACTTCGCGACGGTGGCAGATCAGATCAGCTTTCTGCGTAAGCAAGGCATCAAGGCAACAGTGAAGAGCAACATTCAGGTGCACAGTTCCGTGTGTGGTAACACGTACTACTGCGATGACATGCGTAGCCTGCCGGCTCCGTCGCTGGTGAAGCTACTGCGCGACTGCAGCGCGACGCCTGAGTTTGTGTCCCTCACCTTCCGCAGCGCGCGCTGTGTGAACATCAACGGCATTGACGCGACGCCACTGCTGGCGCTGCAGATGGCTAACGAGATCGCCGGCCGAAACGGTGTGGGCATCACCCGCACGCGCGAGGGCGCCATGTTCGAAGCTCCAGGCATGCATCTACTCTCCGTCAGCCTGCAGTTCCTCTACGACGTCTCGTTTGACCGCTCTGCTGCGGACCTGTTCCGCATATATTCGCGCCACGTATCACAGAACATCGGCGCTGGCCAGCTGTCGGAGAAGCACACGCAGTCCGCCATCGAGGCGGTGCGCTTCCTGACAAGTGACGTGAGCGGCGTGGTGGAGTTGGAGCTGCACCAGGGCGAGATCATCTTCCTGAAGCTGTCCCACGTGCAGAACCCGGTCAACCGCCATGCCGCCCCGCAGCTGGTGACCGAGGAGGAGCTTGAGGAGGTCTTCCAACCCGGGAACGGCTCCTTTAGCGACGTGCAGTGGTAGGCGCGGTTAACACACCAGTACGTACGCCAGGGTCGAATATGCAGGCAAACAACGGTGCCATGCGAGGTGCACGGGTGGGGGAGAGGGACTTGATCTGCCGTCGTGAGTGACGAGGGGGGGGGGTAGGTGGGTGTTTGGTTGAGTGCGAGCGGAGGCCGCCGCCGCAGCTGCTTCTTAGTAGGCTCTCCTGTTCTCTTCTTGAGAGGTGAGGTGGGGGTGGGGAGAAGAGGGGAGAACGAGAGAGAAGGGCGGTCTCCGTGGGAGGCAAGGGTGTGTGGTGCGGTGGCAGAAGCTCAGCATAGGTGTGTGTGTGTGTGTGTGTGTGATTAAGTACTTTAAGTTATTAATAAGTCCAGGAAGCAACACAAGCGAGAGTAAGACGAGAGGCGGGACGCTTTCTTTCTCTTCAACCGTGTCTCGTGTTCTACTATTAGTGCTGAGCTGATCGTCTGTCGGCATGTCCGTGCATGCCCGCCCTCTCTCCCCACACACAGGCACATACATTCTCACCCAGTTGAGTTCAGGGAATGGCGGGCTACTTTGTATTTCTCCCCCTCTCTCTCCGTGTGACTCCCTTCTCGATGAGTTACGGGGCTCTCATCAGGCGAGTACTCTCACGGTACCAAACCTCTTCTCTCTCGTGTAGTCCCTTGTACGGCGCGTTGACTGAACTACAGCGCGGTCTTACCTTCAACCTTCCCTCCCTCCCTCCCTCTCTGACCCGAGTGCATGCGTGCGCGCCCTCCACCGCTGCACTCCACTTACGCCGACAAGCATGACAAAGCACCCTTCTTCTAGCGAATTCTATACTCTCCACAAGAGCGAAGAGGGCGTCAAGTTATTTGGCCGTGCTTGTGAATTGTGTGCCCGCTTCCACTCATTCATTCGTGCATCGCCAGAACCACCTCATCAAGCAATTCCAGAGGTCGCACTTGCGCTATTTTCTCCCACCACTCGCCTCCCATTCTCCCTACTCACCCTTTCTGTTCCTGATCAAACCAAAGCGAACAAATGTCCTCGGTCCCCTCGTCGGCGCCGGCGGTGATACAGCTGCCGCCTCTTATCGACTGCCACGTGCACTTCCGCGAGCCTGGCCTCGAGCACAAGGCGAACATCGCCACTGAGAGCACCGCCGCGTACCACGGCGGCATCACCTCAGTCTGCGACATGCCCAACACCATCCCGCCGACGCAGAGCATTGCCGCGTTGGCGGACAAAGTGGCGCGCGCCAAGGCCACCGCCCACACCCACTGCCACCTCTTTTTCTTCTTTGGCGCGACGGCGGAGGCGCACCTGCAGGAGCTCGAGGAGCTCTGGACGAACCCGGCGCACGCGGAGCTAAAGACGCACTGCTGCGGGCTAAAACTTTACCTCGACAACTCCACCGGCAACATGAAATCGAGCCAGCCTGTCGTGGAGAAGAGCTTCGAGACGTGTGGGCGACTTCAGATCGTTCTCGTCACCCATTGTGAGGAGTCGCAGATCAACGAAGCTGCGGCCGCTCAGCACCCCTATGATGGCCCTGCTTCGCACTCACTGCGGCGCCCCGCAGAATCGGAGGTGGCTTCGGTGCAGGAGGCCATTGCCCTGGCGCGCAACTACCGCACACCGCTTCACCTCGCCCATGTCTCGACGGCGCAGAGTCTCGACTTGGTTCGCCAGGCCCGCGCTGCCGACCCGACGTTGCACCTCACCTGCGAGGTGACCCCACATCACCTGTTCCTCACCACCGGGGACTACTCATGCTGTGGCGCGCGTCTGAAGGTGAACCCGCCGATCCGACCACCGCAGCACCACGAGGCGCTCTGGGCCGGGCTGCTGGACGGAACCGTAGACTGCATCAGCACTGACCACGCGCCGCATACAATTGCCGAGAAGGACCACTGTGGAGCCGCAGCGCAGCCGCCAAGCGGAATGCCCGGCATAGAGGTTGTGGTTCCCCTTCTGCTGACCGTGGTAGCCGGCCAATGGCCGCACCCGACGGCGCCGAAGCCGTCCACGCTCGCAGCGGCGGAGCAGCAGGGGCGTCCGCTGGTGGTGGACGACGTTGTGCGTCTTCTGCACACTAATCCGAATCGCATATTTCAGCTACGCCAGCCCCACACACCGGACCGCATCTTCGACCTCGACTGCGAGTGGACTGTCCACGGCAAAGACCTGCACTCCAGATGCCAGTGGTCCCCATACGAGGGTTGGCGACTGCGCGGCCGGGCTATTGCTAACGAATAAGACCGTCATGCTGCTCACTCCCAGCGGTTATTCATTCGCTGCCGCTTCCCTAAGAAGTTCATCCGAGCGCGTACAGCATAAAAGTGCGGCAAATTAAACATCGACGGTCGTTGACGTGCTAGAGCACATACAATACCCACACATGAGACAACATCCACGCTACCCACAGACAGCTACTTAATAGGGTGTACTGCACCTTCCTCACAAAGCTCACGCCGACGACACAAACAAACAGCACAAGTACTGATGCGG
>NC_025861.1:183363-190638 GCF_000755165.1 Leishmania panamensis | reverse complement strand
AGGCGGCGAGTACGGAGTCGGTGATGGCGTTGTGGGATGTGAAAGGGGCCCTTTACGGAGTGATGTTTTTCGTCGAGCTGTTAGTGCCGGTGTTGTTGATGGAGAGAGCGTTTCTCCGCTGCAACGAGTAAGTTATGTTGTTATAATGTATGGATTTAACTGTAAGCGTGAGGTGCTTTCATGGGGATTGGCCGCTGTGGCTTGTGATTATTTTTTTTTGTATGAGGAGGCTCCGGCAGACTTCACCACAGAGAAGAGTTGTGGTGGCTGCCCCGGGGTGATGTGGCAGGTGTTTGGTGTCATCGGTTTATGTGAGTGTTGCGGTAGGCGATCGATGGAGTGTGGTGTCGTGGCGGCGTGTAGTATTGTGTGCAATGGAAGGCGTGAAGGTGGGATGTCGGATGCTGAGGTGCTCCGGTAGTGGTGCTACCGAGTAGCCTCGTCGGACGTGCGGAGTTGCTCTGCTCCTCCGCTTTTATTTTGCTGATCTTCTCTGCAATGGGCGGATCTCCTTCTCTCTGCCATGACGCGTCTCGTTTCCCCCTTCACCATGTTTTGCTGCTCTGTCTTGTGATCGGTGTGGCTGTGATTGGGTAGGCTGTAGGCGAGGGTGCGACTATGCCGAGACTCTCGCCGAACTGCCCGTGCGAGCCGCTTGCAAACGTTGGGCAACGGTCAATGGCCTCTCCTCCTCTTCATATCTGTGCTGTTGCCTGTCTCTCCACTTTTGCCTCTTTTCTCGTCTTACTTCCTTATGTCTCCTGCGTTGTATCTGCTTGGGTGTGCGTGTGTGTGTGTGTGGGGGGGGTTGCTTCCTCTTCCGCTGCTCTTTCATCTTCACGTTTCTCTCCTGATCACCTGCACTGGGCAGGAGGTCATGAGGAGAGCCGCCAAGGAGCAAGAGGTCGCCCTATTGTGTCTTCATCTGAGTCGAGGATACTGAAGGTGCCAGGCATGCTACATCATGCCGCATGGCCGTGGCGCAGATTTGTCTGCTGACTCAGCAGCCGTGGAAAACACTGTGAGCTCCATCAACATTGCCATCGAGGTAAAGTTAATTGGTGTTGTTGGCTGCAGCGCCTCAGGCAAGTCCACTGTTGCCCATCACGTTGCAAGCAGACTTGACTCGCCGCTGCATCCCATTAGCACAGACAACTTCTTCGTCGACGACGTCTGTGTGCATCTGGGCACCTACGACGACTACAGGTGTATCGACTATGACGCGGTGACACGGTGGATGTCAGTGTTGCTCCATGCCGTACCGATGATGTCTATGAACCTACTCGAGGAGAGGGGTGCGCCTGCGTTATCACCCGCAACACGAGCCTCAAGCGTAGACGACAGCGGCGGCACTGGGCGTCTCCCTCACGACTTCGAAGAGCGTGTGCAAGAGGCGTGGTGGGCACGAATGCGACTGCAACTACCAGAGTTGGACAGGTACCGCCGAGTTGCACCGGACGTCACGTCTGCTACTGTGAGCTCCCCAAGTGCTGTTGGTGCCGCTGCTGTCACTGCTGCTCAGCCTAGCAGCACCGTTACTGAAGCATCTTGCGCTGGCGGCCATGCAAATGATGGCCCGAGTGACGACGATAGCGATGCATCTCTCTGCGCACACGAGGCTGAGGAAGAAGGCCGACGGCGAAGACGCGTCGCTGCTCCAACGCACACAAAAGGCGGCGTTGTCAGCACCTGTGACTTCTCTCTTCACCCTTGGAGTGGCACCGACGAGCAAGCGCTGCACACAGTTGCTCCGTTCTCGCACTACATCACCATCTACGTGGTGTGGGAGGGCATAACGCTGCTATGCAATCGCTTAGTCAATTCCTACATTGACTACGTCATCGACGTTCAATGTGACCTGGAGACAGCGTGCCTTCGGCGGTTCTTCCGCACCCCACGCCGTCATCTTTCGCGCTATGTTACTCATGCTTCCGCAGAAGGCTGCGGGAATGGACCACAGGGTGAATCAAAGCTGGGGCAGCAGTGCGCGCGAGCCGCTGTCGTGGCGGGTGTTGTGCGTCAGGTCTACCGCCCGCGCATCGAGCAAGTGTGGTCAGTCCGGTCGCGGGAGCATTACCGTATCGATATCATGACTGCCCTGGAGCTTGAGATGCAACTGGATGGACTGGAGACGCTCGTGCAGGCTGACAGCTGCGTTGCCACGTCTTGTCCGGCCTGCATCACTGCGCACGATGCATTGGATTTGCTTTCCCCTTCCTGCTTTAACCCACCTCGCCCGCATTGCATGCGCAAACTGGCCGACGCTGATGCCGCTAAGGCCATGAGCGATGGCGGCAATGGCACCAGCTTGCAAGGGGAGGGCTGTGAAGCTGATCTGACACCATTCACTATATCTGACGCCAGCGCGTCATCAGCGACCGTCGCGGAGCGAGTGGGGAATAACTGCTCTGCGTGTTGGTCGGTTGATGGACTACCCACAGACGCCTTTCAGTTCTTTTGGGAGAGGGAGTTTGATGATTGGCTGGCGCATCAGCAACCGTCGGCAGCTTCGACGGCTGCTGATGGTGCTGCCCTTGCGTGGGCCTCGCTGATGAACAGCAGCAAGGAAGGTTTAGCTGCGTACGCCGCGCACCGCGCCGATAAACAGCAGCATGACGTAAATGACGGCTGTAGTGCGGTGTCTCCCTCACCGCTCACCCTGCCTGTCGAGGAGACTGGGGTGGCGTATGTGAATCAAATGCTCATGCATTATGGGCGTCTTGCGCTGCTTCAGAGCCTTTTCCGAGACGGGAGGGTGGACGCGCCATCTTCTCCAGGGGCACCCCACGTAGGCGGCAAGGGTGCCGCCGCAGATGATCTCGGCCCCGCACTGCAGCTGGCGATGTGCCGAGACCACCATACCGCAGCCGTGCCTGCGCAGACGCTCTCGTCGGCGCTGGCGCCGTTCTACTACGAGTTCCGCTACTGGTTTTTCTTTGAAGTTCTGTACTACGATCGACTGTTCCGTCCACTGCAAGCCCACCGCCTGCGATGGCGCTCCGTGGTGGGAGACAGTGGTGCTGCATCAGCCGACGAAGATTGCGGCAGGAGCGGTAAGAGCGGCAATTGTGGCGCCACGTGTCCACCATGCGCTGTGCCTCGTCTATGGTGGGTGCTGAGGAACGGTCGTGACGTGCAAGGGCAGAGCGCAGATGAGCTTCTGACTCAAGTGGATCACATCTGTGCTGCCATACGCGCCGCTCGCTGAGCTCTCTCCAGTCCGTTCCTTTCTCTTCTTCGCCCACGCTTGCCCACACTTCTGCATCGCCTCTGCGGCGGCACCGATTGTGTACAACGAGAGGACGAAGCGGGATGGGCGGGGGGCAGCTGGACGAAGGGGCGATGCCATCTCCCTCGCGGCATGAGGCCGTAGTGCACAGAAAGAACACGAGCGAATGGGTACTTGCCGAACAAATTTGTGTGCCATGGCAGTCATGCATACGTGCGCGCTGTGTATGTTTCGCTCTCCCTCTCTCTACTTCTCTCCCCCACCTTGGCGAGTGAGGACAGCCAAGACAGCGGCGTGGCTCATTCGTTTCCGATCTCGGTCATGCAGAAGCAAAAGGCACCCACACACACCCATAGACGGGCGCGTGCGCACATGCAGGAAGGAGCAACGCCGGTGCTTAGCAAAAGTGACCGCATCTTTTGCTTCTCTGTGTGACGCGGAATGCAGCCCACGCACCTCTGTCCTGGCGTGGGAGCCCCAACCGGGACGGGGGAAGGAGTTTTTTTTGGGGGGCGAACGTTGTTGCCGCCTACTGCACTCGCGAGACCCCCTCCGTCCTTCCTCTTGTAGGGGAATAGCGCTGCACGTGTGCGTGTCTGCAGTGCGTGCTAAGGGCCGCAGAAAGTGCCGCCAACACCTCCGCACCATTCTGCCCTCCCCCTTCCTCCACTCTTCGCCTTTGCGCAGTCCCACTCACGCAGGTGCCCTACTCTCCCTCATACACGAACACAAGCGCGTATACTTCTTATCGCATGTCCTTCTTCGATCTCCTGAATGAGCGCGCGAAGCACTCGCTGCTCTGCGTCGGCCTCGATCCCCGCGCCAAGACGGCAGCTGCAGCGGTGAGGGAGTGTAAACACTTGATTGAGCAGACCCACGAGTATGCCGCTGCCTACAAGCCGAACGCGGCCTTCTTCGAGTTCTTTGGTGCCGAGGGGTGGGCTGCGCTGTCAGAAGTGATTCGCGCCATTCCTGCGGGTATTCCAGTGGTGCTGGATGCGAAGCGTGGCGATATTGCTGACACCGCTGATGCGTACGCCACCTCTGCCTTCAAGCACCTGAAGGCGCACGCCATCACTGCCTCGCCATACATGGGTGCTGACAGCCTCCAATCGTTCCTGCGCTACGCTGATAAGGGAGTGTTTGTGCTATGCAAGACCTCCAACAAGGGCAGCAACGACTTACAATGCCTGCGTGTAGGGGACCGGTACCTCTACGAGGCCGTCGCCGAGCGCGCTGAGGGGCTGTGGAATGCGAACCGCAACGTTGGCCTGGTCGTCGGGGCAACGGACCCGATCGCGCTAGCTCGCGTTCGCGCACGTGCGCCAACGCTGTGGTTCCTGGTGCCAGGCATTGGCGCCCAGGGAGGCAGTCTCAGGGCGAGCCTCGATGCAGGTCTCCGTGCGGACGGCAGCGGGATGCTGATCAACGTATCGCGCGGCCTCGCGAGCGCCACCGACCCTCGCGCCGCGGCGAAGGAGCTGTGCGAGGCGATCAACGTGATTCGCTTCGCTAAGGGCGCCTCTGTGGAGCTTGCGAAGGCGCTCGTGGACTCACACTGCGTGCGCTTCGGCAACTTCATGCTCAAGTCCGGAAAGTCCTCGCCGATCTATATTGACCTCCGCCTCCTCGTCACGTACCCGACCATCATGCGCCTCGTGGCTCGTGAGTACGCCAAGGTGCTGCGCCACTACAAGTTCGACCGTATCGCTGGCTTGCCCTACGCTGCGCTGCCCATCGCTAGCGCTATCTCCAACGAGATGAACGTCCCGCTCATCTACCCCCGACGGGAGGCGAAGAGCTACGGCACGAAGGCGTCCATCGAGGGCGAGTACAAGAAGGGCGATCGCGTTGTCATCATCGATGACCTCGTCTCCACAGGCGAGACCAAGGTCGAGGCGATCGAGAAGCTTAAGTCCGCTGGACTCGAGGTGGTATCGATAGTGGTGCTGGTAGACCGCGAGATGGGTGCCAAGGCCTTCTTGAACAAGCTCGGCTACGACTTCGAGGCTGTGGTGGGGCTCTACCAGCTGCTGCCGCTCTGGCGTCAGAGCAACGCCATGACCTCCCAGCAGGAGGCGGATGTACGCGCCTTCCTCGGCCAGTGGAAGCCGAGTAAGCTGTAGAAGAACAACTAAAGTGCAGCCGCAGGGACAAATGAGGAGCCGCGAAGGGTGGAGGGAGCGAGAGCGAGCATATTCGTGGGCACGCGACAGTGTGCCAAGATAGCATGCACGAAACGGGCGAGGGTGGAGTGCGGGCACGCGCACCCATGCGGACGGTAATGCGAGTCCCCTGTATGTGTGTACTGGACACACGCGTAGTCCTGGCTTGAGAGGCCTTCTATGGAAGCCGCATTGCCCAGCGCCACCCATGCCCCGCGTGCGCCCTCCTTTGTTCTCTGTAACGGCCCTCTCCGTCTCTTCGTGCCCCCTCCTCTCGCCCCCCTCCCCTTCCCCCAAACTAATGCGGTCTCCTCTCTCTTTCATTAAGGAAGACGTTAACCCCCTCCCTCCCCCCCATTCAGACGTACGCGTGTCGTGGTGCGTGGCTTTCGGTGTGGGGGATTCCATCATAGGCAACCAATTCAACCTCTTACACACACCAGCACATATAGGCTCCCACCTGTGCGTGCTCGTGGACACGAGTATTTTCTCACAAAAGAGAACCAAAAAGCACGACGGGTGAGGTCACTGCACGTGGCCTTGCTCTCAGCGTGTCGTGATTAACAGGGGCAGACACTTCGTGGTTCAAGTCCACGAGTAGCAGGTCCACGCATGATCCTGACCAGGAGGAGAGAGAGTGTGTGTGTGTGCGCACTGTGTTGTGCGAGAGGACGACACGACACAGGTAGGACAGCGGTGGTGGTGATTGGACGTCGTCGCAAATGGTTTCTGCGAAGGGGTGATGAGAGAGTGAAGGGTCTCCGCTGCAGTGCTTGTGTGTGTGTGTGTGTGTCTTCGTGTTGGTGCGGCCGTGCGTGCATTCGCTTGCTCCCGACTCCCCCTTCCTCCCACATGACGTCCTTCTCTCTCTCTCTCTTCTCATGTGAGTGATGTGACACACCCCTACTTTCTCTCACCTCTCACTCATGCACACCCTCACACATGCCCAGCCACACATGCATACCGAGCACAGTCTCTCTTTTTCCTCCAACACCAGTTGCTGGCGGGGTACGTCCTATGTAAGCCCTCCCCCCGCCCTGTTCTCTTTCTCGCCGTCCTTGTCCTCTTCTCTTTCCTCTCCTCCTCTCCTGATTCTCAGGTCCCTCGATGTGACTTTCCCCCTCTTCACCCGCTGAGTTCGTGCTGCCTGCTGGACGACGCACACCCATGCCCACGCTCACGCCTACATACGCGGGGCGTTTGCCCTCCATTTCTCTCTTTCACGCAGGTAACGACGGCCACCACTAGCTACCGCTACTCGCTGCCTACCCCCCTCCCTCATTGCATCCCCGTCCTTCGTCCCTCCCCTTTCCCTCTCCGCTCCTTGCGCATTCCACTGCGCGAGAGGTGCTGAGGAGGGCCGTTGGAGGGGGGGGGGGAGAGGCGGGTGCGTGTACGATTGCTCGCGCTTTCACCGACGCCGCAGAGCGAAACTGGAGAAGAACAGCAGACCCAGTTTACACCGAATGGGGGTTGCAGACCGACGCGCAGCTCTTCACGACTCCGCGTGCGTGTGTTCATCAGCACAGTCCTGTAGAGGCACCGGAAGTGTTTCTATCTTAGCCTGCACATGTGCGAGGGCTCGTCTCTTCACCTTTGCCTGCCCAGAAAGGGGGGTCTGGTGTGTCCGTGCGGCTGTGCCAGCGTTGCTGAGGACTCCTGTTTAAAGTGTACCGCTCGTGCCACCCTCTTCTCGTTACCCCCCCTCCCTTCTCATGACTTCTGTGCGACCTGACGCGCATGCGCACGCCAGGGGAGGGTCTCCTTCTCTTTCTTACGCCCACTTTCTCCCTGTCTCAGCCACCGCCGCTGCCGCTGAGTTAGCGTCGAGCACAACCGCCACCCAGCAAGAAACACTCGCTCCATCTCCACATACCCCCT
>NC_025861.1:165926-182805 GCF_000755165.1 Leishmania panamensis | reverse complement strand
CTACCCTCCCCCCCCCCCCCCACCACACCCACACCCACACACCGCTGCCAGCGCCGACGTCATCCAGCGACCACTTGAGCGGCCATCCTCTAACTTCATCGCAGCACAAACGCAGCACACCGCCTTCTCGCTTTTCTGAAGTGTGCGTATAATTATGTCCACCTTCACACCGGTTGCTTCCCTCAAGGGCCAGAGTGTCGCCTCCGCCACGCAGTTCTCGCGCGCTGACATCGACGCCCTCATCCAGCTTTCGCTCAATATGAAAGCGCACATTGAGGCCGGCAAAACGATCGACGCCCTGCGCGGCCGCGTCATGACGCCGCTGTTCTTTGAGGACAGTTCTCGCACGCTATCCAGTTTCTGCGCAGCCATGATGCGGCTGGGCGGCAACGTTGTGAACTTCAAGGTGGAGACGTCGTCTGTGAACAAAGGCGAATCGCTGCAGGACACCGTTCGCACGCTGGACGCGTACAGTGACGTTCTCGTGCTCCGCCACGTTAGGGAGGAGTCGCTGGAGCAGGCGATGGGCGTGGCGACACACCCGATCATGAACGCCGGCAACGGCGCTGGCGAGCACCCGACTCAGGCGCTGCTCGACACCTTGACTATTCACGCTGAGCTCGGTGCTGTGGACGGGATTACGATTGCGTTGATCGGAGACCTCAAGAAGGGCCGAACTGTGCACTCGCTGCTAAAGCTTCTGACCCACAACTTTGCGCTGAAGAAGGTGTACCTCATCGCCCCCGCTGGGCTGGAGATGCCGACCGAGGTGCTGGCACATATCGCGGCGGACGTGCAGGAGCGCGGGATTGTGATTGAGGAGGCATGTAATCTCAGTCCGGAGATTGTGGCTGACTGCGACGTGCTCTACGCAACGCGCCTGCAGAAGGAGCGCTTTGTTGCCTCCGCTGCCTGTGACGCTGACGCTATGGCCGCCTTTGAGGCCTCCAAGGCCAATCTGTTGATTGACAAGGCTCGCCTGGCACACGCGAAGACGAAGATGATTGTGATGCACCCTCTGCCCCGCGTGGATGAGCTCAGCACCGACATCGACGACGACCCGCGTGCCGCGTATTTCCGACAGATGCGCTACGGCCTCTTCATGCGCATGGCTATCCTCTTCAGCGTGCTCT
This sequence comes from Leishmania panamensis, assembly GCF_000755165.1. Taxonomy (NCBI): domain Eukaryota; phylum Euglenozoa; class Kinetoplastea; order Trypanosomatida; family Trypanosomatidae; genus Leishmania; species Leishmania panamensis. Next base: position 181,672 of record NC_025861.1, on the reverse strand, counting down.
CGTGAGTCGCCTGGGGGGAGCGCAGGGTACCTACACCTCCTCTCAGCGGCGCAGTTGCTCTTCAAAGTCCAGACTACATGCGGGGATGACTGTAGCTGAACATCTGGGTATCAGGTGCCGAGTCGAAGCGATCTCGCATGCGCAAGCGACACAGGGCCACAGTGTTGCCCATGGAATGTGGACGGCAGAGAGGCAGACTTCACAGGTGGGGGCAGAGGCCGAGTCGAGCGTTTCTTCCAACGCTGTCATTTCATCTTTAGTTTTTCACCGTTTCTCTTGGAATTAAAGGTATTTTGTCCCCAGATTGTTAGTGGTGATGGGTGATGCCGTGTGCGCACTCCGCACGCACGCTCGCAAACGCAGAAGTGGAGGTGGTAGGAGCGGGATGAGAAAGTCTCTCTATCGTAGTGCGCTCGACACGACGCTGTTGTGCCTCTCAGTGTTTCTGTGCATGCTTGCTGCTGGGGAAGACGGTATTGCGGCTGAAGAGTCGTTATACTCTGCCAGGCATAGGCAACAGGCCCAACGCTTACGCAGCTCACATGCCGAAAATAAAGGGATTTAAGCCGGAAGAAACCGCGTGAACACGTGGGTGCTTACATCTCTCTCTCTGAGAGTGGGTGCCGATCTCCATTGGAACCACTTCGCCCCTTTCCCCTTCGTTCGCTTGGTCGGAGTTGCGATTACCAACTCCGACATGCACACAGGGATGGGGGCGTGGAGAACTGAAGTGTGATCTGTTGAGCTGAGGTACGCACTGCGGTCTCTTTTTTTGTTCTTGCTGCCGCCGAATGAAGGGCTTGAGCCGCGGCCTCGCCATACCAGCAAAGGAGGAGTGAGGGCAGGCGTCGAGCGCCGCTCTGCGCTTTCTCGTCTTTCCTCTGCCCCCGCCGCCCCACCGACGGGCGTCTTTACGGTGCTACGCGCTGCTCATTGTCTCCGCCTATCGAGAAGCCTATTCAGCAGAGAAGGTCACCACTGGACATGGCCGTTCATTTTTCTCTCGTTCTTCTCTTCTCCGCCACCGCTACCTCCCCGCCCATCGCCCATTACACCATCACACGCCGCCCTCCTCCAACATACTTGGTCAGTGTAACGAGTAACTTCAGCGCGCATCTGCAGTGTGTCATACTCCCCCTTTTCGTCTCTCGACACGTCTGTCCTCTCTGCTGCTGCAACCATGAGCCTTCAGGTGGGCATCCTCGGCAACACGTTTGCCAACCCGTTCATGAACGCGGCTGGGGTGATGTGCAGCACCGAAGAAGAGCTGGCGGCCATGACCGAGTCGACGAGCGGCTCGCTGATCACGAAGAGCTGCACCCCTGCTCTCCGCGAGGGCAATCCGGCGCCTCGCTACTACACCCTGCCGCTTGGCAGCATCAACTCGATGGGCCTGCCGAACAAGGGGTTTGACTTCTACTTGGCCTACGGCGCGGAGCACCATGACTACAGCCGGAAGCCGCTCTTCATCTCCATCTCCGGTTTCTCGGCGGAGGAAAATGCTGAGATGTGCAAACGCCTTGCCCCTGTGGCCGCAGAAAAGGGTGTTATTCTGGAGCTGAACTTGTCCTGCCCCAACGTTCCCGGCAAGCCGCAGGTTGCCTACGACTTTGACGCGATGCGGCGTTACTTGGCGGCGATCTCGGAGGCCTACCCACACCCGTTTGGTGTCAAGATGCCGCCGTACTTTGACTTTGCCCACTTTGATGCCGCCGCCGAGATCCTCAACCAGTTTCCGAAGGTGCAGTTTATTACCTGCATCAACAGCATCGGCAACGGCCTAGTAATTGACGTGGAGACGGAGTCCGTGGTGATCAAGCCGAAGCAGGGCTTCGGCGGCCTTGGTGGTCGCTACGTCCTCCCCACAGCGCTGGCAAACGTCAACGCCTTTTACCGCCGCTGCCCAGGAAAGCTTATCTTTGGCTGTGGTGGCGTCTACACTGGTGAGGACGCCTTCCTGCACGTGCTCGCTGGCGCCTCCATGGTGCAGGTCGGCACGGCGCTGCATGAGGAGGGCGCCGCCATCTTTGAGCGCCTCACGGCGGAGCTGCTGGATGTGATGGCGAAGAAGGGCTACAAGACCCTGGACGAGTTCCGCGGCAAGGTTAAGACAATGGATTAAATGGCTGATGACACCCGCTAAGGGAGACCACAACCGAAAAGAGTGAAGATGCTCGTGCAGCCTATCCACCCTTGCACACGTGAAAAGGAAAGGGGGGGGGGGAGGCAGCGGGCAGGGCATTCGAGCTGGGGCACACGCCAGCTCCTCCTCCTTTCCCTTAGGCCTGCACAGGCACCCTTTTCTGGTCTGCGCGCATGTGCGCCATGGCCTTGACATTTCAGCACGCACTCCCATACGCCGAATGGCTCCCTCCCTTCAGCGCCTTGCTGCAGCGTTGGGATGCCCTCCGAGTACCGCGCAACACCGTAGGCGGTGATCCCCCCTCTCTTCCTCCTTTTCTTTCCCTACGTGCTTGTGACCGCACCCCCCCTCTCTCTCTCTCTCTCCTTGTGGCTCCCCCCCTTTCCCTTTCTCGTGCCCCTGCACGCTGACGTGCGTGCGTGCGTGTGCGCCTGTCACTCTGCCCAGCAGGGAGCCGCATACGCGCCTTGTGTGTGTGTTTTATTGTGTTTTACCGAGCGAAAAGAGCCGCCCACGCCTCAGTCACGCCAGCCAAAAGCGAAATAAAAGCGACTGGACACCGCCACCTCTTCTCTTCCCCCCTCCTCCTCCTCCTCGAGGCGATCGACAGCGTTTCTCCTGCTGTTTTTCTCTTCTTCTGCCACACCCGCACCCCGACGGACCCAGACAGACGTGGGAGCAGCAGAGGCCGCACTGCGTCTCTCGCTTTTTTCTTTTGGTTTCTCTCCTTCTGTGGTCGTGTACGTGTGCACGTGTGCGGGGTGTGTCCGTGAAGTTACCCGTCCCTCTCCTCATACGCACGCCCTCTTAGCCCTTAGCAACTTACATCTCTTTCTCAGCTTAGGACACTCTCATTTCTTTGCCGTTGTGCTTTGGCCCACCGCGTCTCTCTCCCGCCCTTCCCTTCCTGGCAATCATCGCCACTCTCGCGTCCGCTGTGATCTTTTCTCCATCCCTCACCTTGTCTCGCTTTCTGGTTGGCTTTTGCTATCGTTGTCACGGTAGGTCATTGCTGAGCTGCTCGCTGTTGGATGAGAGGGTTACCGGCAACCACCTTCGCGTACGCTCGAACACACACACACAGCGAGAGGGAGAGTGACTGACAAGCGGAGGCACTCAGGAACCCTTGCACCCCCACCTCCACCCTCTATCTTCGTTTCTGCGGAAGGCCTAGCTGTGCTGCTGCTCTTCTTTCGCTTTGCTTCAGCTGTTAGCGTGTGGCACGCCTCTTCTTACACGTGCGCGTTGACTCGCTACAATGATGCTGCGTCGCCTTGCCTGGAGGACCGCCGCGTGCATGGCGGCTAGCCCAGCCACACGTGCGGTGCACAGCGTTGCTGTGCTGCAGAACTCGACGCCGGCGACCACAGCCGAGAAACTGGGTAGCGCTGTATCTAAGGAGGCGGTGGCGGCAGCCAACAAGGTGCCTGTCGCCATTCTGGAGAAGGCGTGCAATCCACGGCTGGTGGCCTTCACGGAGATGGACCTTGCCCGCACACGCTTTGCTTCACTCATTGCCACGATCACGGATGAGGTGGACTACGGCAGCATCGAGCAGCTGGTGGCGAGCCAATTCTCGGGAGACCCGTGCAAGTTGCAGCCTATCCCTGGTGCCCTCAAGAAGTTCTGCGAGACAAACTGGAGGGATGTCAAGTCGCTCGTCAGCTTCTATGAAGAGACGATGTACCCCATCCGCATGATGCACAGGGAGTACAAGCACCACGAGCTCACGAGCTTCCACATTAAGGACGTGCTGAAGCGTGGCCTCTCGGCCTTCAAGCAGGATTACCTCGACCAGCAGAAAGAGGAGCAGGCGAAGGCGCAGGCGCGCATGAAGAAGTGCAAAGACGCTCTAAGTGCCGCCGTGGCGGACGCCTTCAGCACGGCCGTCTGTAACGACCTCGCAAACATTTTCCGTATCGGCGGCGAGCAGCACGCCCACTCGTATCGCATGGCGCTAAAAGTCTTGGCTGACATGAACATGATGGGGGTGCCCTACAACGCTGCCACGGCGACCATCCTGCAGGCCACCACCTTCCACGATGGCCCGTTTGACAACTCACCACTTTTGTTTGAGCTAATCGAGTGCCCGGAGCGTGGCGAAGTCCACGTCGGCACCGACTCGCTGGATAAAATCAGTGACAACGTCCTCAGGCTCATTAGCAGTCGCCACCAGACCCCGCTGGACGATGGCGTGCTGATTCGTTCCCCAGACACACACCCAAACCTGCAACGTTCCCCGGAGTAAAAGGGCAGAGAAGGTCCTCTGGCGGAGAGTCGCAGGCCTGCGCTTTCGCCGCTTGACTGCTGTTTTCCATTATCATGTACGTCGTTGAGTGTCAGCTCGTGAGGGCGGCTGTGCTGACGTTGGATTGACGCTGATGACCAGTGACAGTGAGGGCGCATATAGGGGGACTTCTCTTCGGAGGTGCCCGCCTTTCCCCTTTCCTGTCCCTCCTCCTTTTCTCTCGCTGTTCTCTGTGTGTGTGTGGAGGGGAGGTGGGGGAGAGGGGGGGGAGAAAGCGAGGCGGACGACGGTCGTATGGATTTTGGTGCCTCTTGGTCTCTCTCTTTCTCTGTGTGTACACCTTCCCCCGCCCCCCAGGCTGACGGGTTTGCCGGTGCTTCTGCGTCGTTGTTGTCCACCTTTCTCATGACGTGGGCTTGGCGCGTATTCATGGGGGAGGGCGAGCGGTGGGGCCGCGGCTGGAGGCTGCGTGTAATGCTTATCGAGGAAGGCGGAAAGCGGATTAGGCCAGACCGCACACCATCATCGCCGGGTGCAAGTCAGTGAGGGTCGCGGGTTTTACATTAACGAAAAGGGCACAGCCGTGAAGGCGTAATGCATTCGCTTGGGAGGGTGCTTCCATGGGGCTTTTTTCGCTCCACTGTGGATCGTAGAGAGGGGGAGGGCGAGCAGCTGAGCAAGAGGGTGAGAGGGGAAGCTGAAGGTGTCGGAGCGGTCGGCGAAGGAGTTCGGGAATAGGGATGGAGGAGGGGGGGAGGTAGCGTGAGGGTTGAGGCCTGGTAGCATAGGAACTGCGTAGCTCGTGTGCATGCGCCTGCATCTGTGAGCGTGTGCACAGTCGAGACACCGAGGCAAGCGACCTTTCTTTTCTCCTTTGCGTTGCTCCAGTGCACCACTCCTCTCGTCTCCTGCTGACTCTTCTCACGTACTTGCAGCGGCTTCCTCCGCCATAGCCACCCCATTCCACTCCTTCGCCAATATTTGCTTATTTTTGATCAATAGACACGCTCGCTCGCTCTCTTGTAATTTATTCCACTCCCACAATGTCGCGAGTTGTGATCTCCTCGTTCTCTCTTGTTCTTCTCTTGCTGCCTCCGGTGTCTTCTGGCAGCTCCCTGTCCTCTCTCCTCTTCTTCGTCCTTTTGCTTTTCTCACGCCATCTCCTCCTCGTGTGGTTGCACGCATAGGCCTCCCTCCTCCAGTGCGTCTCTTCTCAGTGCTTTGGAGTGTACACTCAGTCTTCATTCTCTTCCCCAGAGGCTGCATCTCACTAGCATATGTCTGGGGGTTGGAGTGGGTGCCGGGGGGAGGCTCAGGAGGGGGAGGAACGGGAGGGAGGAGTGGGAGCGCAGCCAGCGAGGAAGGTGGAGGGACCGAATGCGCCCAATTACGAACGAAAAAAGACGCCTCAGCGGTCTCAAACCACAACTACACTTCGGAGGAAACGGTCAATACCAAAAGCGAACGATACCCGGAAGCGCACACCCCTGCTTCTTCACTGCGCAGGCAACCACACCGTCGTGTCAGCCCTACAGACGCGAACCGTCACTGAGGGAAGAGTAGAGTCAGTAAAGGTCACCTGCGCTTGCATCCACTGATGTTCAAGAGCGAATTCGGAAGCTTGCGTGTGTGTGTGTGTGTGGGGGGGGGGTCGTCGGGCGGACTGCGCCGCCCTCTCTCTCCTTCTTTGCTCGTGTGTGTGATGTGTGATGTGTGTGTGTGTGCCTACGTCTCTGCTCTGAGTGATTTTGTGCTCATCAACAACACGCCGCCACACCATCTTCAGTACGCGCTGACCCGGTACTTGACGGAGACACGCATGCGTTGTTCGCCATCTCTCCTCGCCCTCCATTCCCTCATTTTTTTGTCTGTCTTCACGTTTGTTTGTTCTCTCTCTGCGTGTGTGGAACCGTGTGGGGACCAACGCCCCCCCCCCCTCGGGACTTGGGCGCACCTAAAGTGCCCATCTGTCGACACGAGTTAGACGACAACGCCATCTTTGGCGCCTGGATTCATCGACTTCTCTCTCTCCCTCTCTCTTGAGCATCGGTCGCGCATCTCTCATGAACTTTGCCTTTCCGCACTTCACGCGTGCCAGCACGGACAATGCGTACACGCAACCGCCCCAGAAATCGCTGCTGGAGTTGGTAGTTGAGGCCAAGGGCAGACTAGGCCTAGTGCCGCAGCGCGATGCGATGAAGCGACCCCCATCGTCGTCCCCGTTCAGCCACTTTTCAGAGAGCGACGAGGAAGGTGAGGGCGCCGATGGCGGCGTGAACGGGGCGGAGGCGCGGCAGGATGCGGTGCTTACCACGCGCACCTCCTGGGTGCCGCCAACGTATCTGCTCGACTACTTCTTTTCTGGCGAGTTCCTCTCCGTCTTCTTGTCGTTGCACAGCATCAGTGCCTCGCGTCCGGTGTCGATGCTAGTGCCGCCGCTGTTGACGGTGCGCGATGCGCAGCTGCACCCCCTCGTTGAGGCCGGTCTCTCCTCCATTTTGCGAAACGCGGCACACAGCAGTTCTCGTCAGCAGCGTAATCGGGGCAGTGGTGACGGGCGCGGTGGTATATGGGGAGGACGAGGAGGTCGTGGTGGCGGTCGTGGCGGCGCTTTCGCCGGAAACCTACTCCGCGGCGGCGGTGAGCAGGGCTACATGGAGAGTCACCCAGGCGCAGCCAACATCGGCGACCCTTCGATCTCTTACTGGGGAGCCACAGAGCAGTACCAGCTGCAGGGCTCGGTGCTCGGTGCTGACGAGGGAAATGTCAATGGTGCAGCAGAGCCAAACGTATCGCGCTCGGCTTATTTGTTTTCCACCGATTCGCAGCGTAGGGTGGATGATCATGCGGTGACTCAGCCGGCACAGCTGCTGCTTCGGGGGTTGCAGCAGATTGCCCTCCCTGCTCTCCTTCTTGGCGACCATGTGCTTCTCAGCGGTCCGCGCGGCATCGGCAAGCGCACAGCGGCGCTGCTCTCCACTGGCGCCAACGTTCTGGCATTTACTAGCAACGCCGACCCCAGCGCCGCCGAAGAGACCGAAGCTCCTCCAGCGCCAGCGGAGGGTGAAGGGGAGGCATCGGCCGATAGGTCGCCAGCTGTGGCTGAGGAGCCCGCATGCGCTTTTCCCGCCAAGGCAGGGGTTAAGCAGAAGGAGGCAACGGAGAGCACCGGGGATGCGGCAGACGCTCACCCAGCTCCAGCAGATCCCGCTGCTGCCTCCTCTCCTGCATCGCCACCGACTCCGCGTGCGTTGATTGTCTTGTCGTCCTACTCAGAGGTGCTCTCCGCGGCGCACTGGCTAGAGTCTGTCTTCGGTCCTGCGGCATTTGCTCTATATACTTTTCAGAAGGATGAAGTTGCACTCTCTCCGCTACTGGAGGTACCTACGGCTGAGCAGCCGCCAGCGGCACTGGACCCCGGCAAGGGCGCCTACCCTAGCGACGCTCTCGGCCACGTCGGTATGATGCCCGCTTTCTCCGAGATCACCAACGGTCGCCGCTTTATTGGGCCGCCGCTGTCGCTTCCCTTCATTACTGACACGGTCAGTGCCACCGGCGCTGTCTGTGCTCCGGCGCTGCTACCGACTGACCCCACGCAGTCCGATTCTGCTGTTCTTCAAGCAGAGGCGACAGCACCTGCTCTTGCAGAGCTGGCGGCCCTCGTGATGGATGCAGTGCTCCCTGCAGTGGCCTCCGGAGCTGCGCAGGGCTCGGCTGGGGAGCGTGCGAGCGGCGGAGATGCTAAACCAAAGCGGAGACGGCACTCGGAAGACGAGGAGGAGAGTGGTGACGATGCCAGCAAGCAGCGTGGCGAGAAGTGGTCTTCCTGCACGCATCGCCGCCACCATCGCCACCGCAGTGAGCGCGACGAGCTCGAGAGCGACACCGAAGAGACCAGGCGAGAGGGTCGTTGTGAGAAACATTCGTCATACTCCAGCCACCGCCATTGTCGTCACAGCCGGCACGGCGACCACAGTGATCGAGGAGAGGAGGCGGAGAGTCAACTGGGGAGGAGCGCAAGCGGCGGCGGCCGCCACCATCGTCACCACCGTCACAGTGAAGTTGACGGTGATGTCCGTGTCAAGGACAGGCGGCCAGCTGATGACAAGGAGCGGGACTCGCGGCGGCGCAGCTGCCATCGAAGAAGCAGCAGCCATCACCACCACAGCAGTAGCCGCAGCCACAGTCACCTACGTCACGGCCGCAGCGACGAGCGTCTGCCCCGTCGCTGGAGCAGTCGTCATCGCCACCACCGTAGCAGCAGCCACCGAGGCCGGCACGACGAGGTCACGAGCAGCGCTTCATTTTCGCCCTGCTCCTCGCCTTCCGCAGTCACCTCGCCCACTTCCTCTCTTCGTTGTCGTCTCTCAGGACCGCCTCCTTTGATGCTCACCAACGCGGAGGCAGCTCTGCCACTGGCGCTTGATGACAGTTTAGCACCGCCGACGGGTGACGAGCTGCGCGTTCTTGCGCTAGACACTGGGGCGCCGCCTGCTGTGTCAACGGAGGCGCCGGTGACCCCCTTCGCCGACGGCGCTGTCGTCGAGGAGCTGGCCATGGCTGCCGAGAGGCTGCAAGAAGTGGCTGAGGAAGACCCTACAGCGGAACGGTCAGATATGCTGCGCCAGCGCGTGCCGCTGCTGATCACCACCTATCAAGCCCTGCAGACGGTGCTCGGAATGGTGCAGGGGGAGGCGTCAGCCCTGCCGCCACTGGAGCATGTGCGCGTGGCGTTGTTCGCCAACCTCGAAAGGGCGCTCATGCCGCCGCTGAAGGAATCTTTTCTTCATTCATGGTGGCTGTCGTTGGTGAATGCGCTGGATGTGGAGTGCCAGTTCGTGGTGACAGCTGATCGCATGGGTCGCGAGGTGCGCGGCTTCCTCGACAGCACCGTCATACCAGACGCAGGGGAGCGACTCGTGCACTTTGATCAGCGCGACGCGTCGGTATGGGCGATGATGAACGTGCAAGTGCGTGCGGTACCGGTGGAGGTACCGGTGGCTGCTTCTCCACCGAACAGCGGCAACGCAGGACGCCCCCGCATCTCTGGAAGCGACATCGACGCAGCCAAGGTGGCGCACCTATTTTCTATCATCACCGAGCACATGTCTTCAGCCGACAGCCATGCGACACGCGACGGAGACGTTTCTGTGTTCGCGGCTCACCGTGGAAGACAGGGTGCGCGTGTGGTGGTCATCTGTTCCGCTCGTCGTGAGCAGGCGCTGGTGGTGACACAGCTCCAGGGTCTTCTCGGCGATCATGAGCACGACACACACGCTGCGGTGGTGCGGGTGACAGAACGAGCAGAGCTGTTCCGAACGTCCGGAGCGGAGGTGCTGGTGCTGACGGATGCGCAGCTGGCCGATCCTCGCGTGGCTCGTGATGTGCAACACTGCACCGACGTGGACCTAATTCTGCACTTCTCCTTGCCACGGCCGGTGATGACGCAGCTGGAGAAGAAGGAGATCATCGACTTGCTTGCGCAGCGCGGCCGCACCATCCTTGGGAACTCGAGGCAGTTCTGTGCCCGTCGCTGGTGGAGCACTGCGGCTGTGGCGTCCGCTGCTGGTGTCGGTGCTGCTTCAGGTGCGCCGAACAACGCCCTCGACTTTGTGCCAGTCAAGGTGGAGTGTCAGCTACTGATGACGGAGCACAACGTCCACGGGCGTGCCGGGTCATGCGTGATGGGGGCGCTGCAGGAGGTGAGCGACGGCTAAGCACGAAAAAGCGCGCGGCGCACCGAGGCGGTGTGTGTACGTGTGTGATGAGGAGAAGTCAGTGAGACGCATGTCGCCGCGCTCCCCTCTCTGCGGGCGGTTAATGGTGGCAGCGACGATGCCCCCTCTCCCCCTCCTCCTGCAAAGTACGCTGTGTGGGTGTGTGTTGCAAGTGCTTGCCTCCAACGAGTTGGCATGGGCGAGAGGATCTACAAAGGAGCAGGTATCCCCCTCCCCTACCTCTCGATGGGAGAGTGAGAGAGGGCGAGCCGCTAACAGCTGGCCACGAAGAGAGTAACAGCGCAAGGGGCCTACAGATGAGCAGACCAACGACAGGGAAAAAAAGAGGTAACGTCAACGTCTCTTGTTGCCACGAATCAACGTGCCATCACTGCTGGCCCGTGGTGGGGCTGGGGGGGGGGGAGGCGGTGAAGGTGGTTGCAGGCGCTGTCGCCGTGCGCTGATTTGTTGAACACCCGTGAATAACCTGCACTACTCACAGTGGTGCGAGGACCCGATATACAAGGGCATGGCAGACTCGCCCTGGCACTACTACATGAGTAAATCGTGTAAGCGTGAAGTGAGCAAAGTCCTGTGCACCTGGCAGCATATTTCGGGGAATGGCTACCCCCACCCCGTTGATGGCCGCGCCTCTCGTTGTGGCTTCTCTCCCTTGCAGCCACGCGACAGACCTCTCGTTCCTCGGATGAGACCAACGCTCCCAAAGGAGAAAAAAAGCAAGCAGGCATCCTCGTACTTCACTCACCGCGTTGTGGGCGCTGGTGGAGGTGCTGCGGCTGTTGTGTGTATGTGTGTGCCGCCCTTCTTCACCTCCGTCTCTTCCTCTTCCTCACCTCTCTCTCTCTCTCTCTGCGGCTTGCATGTGCATTGGCCGCAACTGGCACTTACTGCCGACTGCTACACACGCACGCCCACCAGCACCTTTGCAGACATCCCCTTCTCGTCCCTGTCACATCTCCGTCTCTTTGTCTTTCTCTGTTCTCCGCACCCCTTCGCCAGTTGACTCCCCCCCACCTCGCCACTGTCATTGTTCTCTGTACCTTACGTCTCCATCGCATTGCGCAATGCTCTCCTATCGTATTATCGTGCTGCTCCTCGTGATCACCTTCACGGCGTGCATGACGTGCTCGATACTCTTCCCCATATTCCGTAAGGTGACGAGCGACCCTGTCGAGGCGAGGCATACGGTGAGATTTTGGTATAAGGAGTCGACCAACACCACCACCTCCACCGGCTCCTCGGGGGAGCTAATAATGCGCTACTACACACACAACCTGGCGTGCCAACAGGCTAGAGTGCTCTACGTTGCTTTGTCGGCCCTTTCCGTTGCTGCCGCCGGAATCAGCGGTGTCGCATGCCTCGTGATCGCCTGCTGGACGACGGCCGGCTACAACGTCTCCATTGGCGTCGTCACTCTCTTGCTGACCTCCTTTGCCATGGCGTCGGCAGTGGCGGTGGTGGGCGTGACAACGTACGTATACACCCACGACTTCTGCGTAAACGATCCTACGGCGTTCGAAAAGTCCCCACAGAAGGATGGGTACCACCTTGCGGAGGGCTTCATCCTCTTGTGCGCCGCTGCGGGCGGCTTCTTGCTAATGGTCATGATTCAGGTGATTGGTTTCTGCTGTGGCTGCCAGCCGTTGACTGAGTTTCATGCGGGGGAGAGCCACCCAAAGAACCCCGGCGACAGCGGGCGCAGCGATGGTGACCTGAGCATCTCTCGAAGCTAAAAGTGGAAGACCAAGCATCAATCTTCTGTTGTTTTGTTCTGGGGGAGGGAGGGGGGACGTGGGAGGGATCGTGGGGCACCGGTGCCGTCCACGTCCACCTCAAAGCATCTGTGTGTACCCCCCCTCCCCCCCGACGCACCTACCCCACACCTACTGTGACGCTGGCACGTCGGCCTCCTTTATCCGCCGTACGTACTGGAGGCGTCACTCACTCACTCTCTCTTCACTGAACCATTTTTGTGTCCACTCCTCGTGCGTTGCGCGTTTGTAGTGCGTAGTTGTTAGTCGTGTCGGCTGGGGATTCCCGATGAGGTGGCCGTCACGTTGCTCAGCTGAATTTGGGTTGTGTTCTTCGTCACAGGGGGCGGTGATGTCACCGCACAGCCCCCCTTTCCTTTTGTGCCACCCCGTCCCGATCATCGGCACTTGTTCCTCTCGCTTGCTTTGCTTCCTTGATGCTCTTCTCCGAACTGAGAGAAGCCCCGACACCTTTGCGAAGGCGAACAGGAGGCTGACGCTTATTTGCCCACTCTTATCCTTTCTCTCGACCTCTCATCCTCTTCTTCTTCTTTCATACGCATCAGTGTCAGTGTCGGTGTGCCTGGCCTCAGCCAACGGGGTTGTTCCCCCCCTTTGCGCATCCAAGTATAGACGGATGCGCGTATAGCGAGCGTGAGACGGAAGAAAGGTTAAAGGGTGGCAGGGATTACCGGACACTCACTACGCTACACAGTTGGCTGGCAATTCGCGGGCACACCCACACACGTGTATGTCTATATAGTGTGTATCATTCATTTTCTATTCAGTTTTTCTTTTTCCTTCCTTGCTACTACTGCTAGAGTGGTGGACATTGTTGCCGTTGTTGGCATGGTGACGCTCATGCCGTCGCATGGACGTCGAAAGTGGCACATCCGCTATTCTCTTCGCTCCCGAGGATTTTGCACCTCACACTCCCCGGGGCCTCCACGCTTGCGCTAAGTGAACGGCCTGTCTCTTTTTCTCTCTACTTTTTTCGCCCTCTGTGCTTGCTGTTGCGGTGATGGGGGATGTCGATGAGGACGTCCTTCGTAGTCTTCTTAGGTAGCTGTGCGTGTGCGTGTGCGTGTCGCTGTGTGGATTCTTTCGCGCTCCCTTTCCTTCTCGCTTCCCTCACCTCGTCCGCCCCCGCCCTCGCCCCCCTATTCTTCTTCCCAGGCGTCAGTCCTCACCCTGTTGCTGTCGCCGGCCATCATCTGCATCTCTTACTGGTAGAGTACTTTGACTTATTTACATGTTGTTTGGGGGGGGGGGGAGCTTTTTCCTCCTCGACGCTGTGAAACGCACCTTCTTTCCCTTGTTGTCCTCGCTTGCCCCTCTCCCCCCTTCTCTTTCGCTATGCACTGGCACGCACACCCGCACGTACGTGCCAGTGCACTTCAGGGCGCGCTGAGGGCCACACAAAGGACGCAGAGAAAAAAAAACGAGCTCTAATGCACCTTCTTCCAGCGAGAATGAAGAGTATCCGCCGTGATGTGTGGAGTATCTCATCCACGGACAAGTCGACTGCACTGTAGCACCAGCAGGGTGAGCGGAGCAGGCGGCGCCATGGTGTGTGTGTGTGTGCTCACATGCCCTCTCCGAAAGAGACCCACCGATGCCGAAGAGACGTAATTCGTCATTGGACCTGAGCGCAACAGCATCGCGATTAAGCACCTAAGGGAAATGGACACTGTCTACAGGGCAGGGTGCGAGCAGTGTTCTGCGACTGTGGCCGCACCTTTGGCCTTCTCTCCTAGCTTCTCAGCTTCCCTTTCCCTTTCACTCTAAGAAGCACTGCCTCGGGGTTGCTGGACTTGACCATCCATCTTTGCTCTACTGCTGTTCTCAATCGCTTCATTCTCCTTTCACTTTCAACGACCAACTGATTCACTCGCGCCAGCCCATATAAGACACTTCTACATTCACCTTCATTCTTTGACAGTCTCTCGTTCCTGTCAACCCCCTTTCCTTTTCGTGTCTCTCAAAGCTGAACTTTATCCTGACACGGCAACCGCAACCTGCCCTTCACCTCTTGATTACCCCACCTCCTCCCCCAAGCAACCAAAGCTAATCTGGAGCCGCGTTACAGTGCAGCTCAACAGAACATCAGCGACAATGAAGTGCTGCCGCGTACTTGTCTTTATACTGCTCTTGCTCTTCACAGCCTGTGCAGTGTGCTCCATTGTGTTCCCACAGTTCCGCAAGACGGTTTCGAACACCACCAGCACAACAGACACCGTGCACTTCTGGTACCGCCAGTCATCCAGGTCGGTTGCAGATGTGCAGGGTGTGGTGATGTCCCGTACGTACTCGTACCGCCTACTGTGCCTCCAGGGGCAGGTATGCTACACAGTTGCGGCTGCGCTGTCGGTGGCTGCAGCCACTTTTATCGGGGCTTCTATGTTGTTTGCCGCGTGCTGGATCAGCGCATACAACAATGACGGCCTCTTCGTCACGAGCACTTTCATGACGTTCATGTCTTTTACTTGCTCCAGCGCCACCTTGGGCTTGATGGTGTACACCTATACGACGACGCTCTGTCCTGACGAGGAGACGCAGATATGTGCGGCAAAGAGGGATGGGTATGCTATGGCGGAGGGATTCTACCTGCTCTGCACGACGACCGTCGGCACGTTCATCTGTTTCATCATCGGCTTTGGTCTCTGCTGCTCTGTTTTGTGCTGTGGTAGCGAGATCAAGGACGACGACTACGCGTAACAGAAAGCGTGAGAGGTGCATGTATGCCCCAATGCACGTGCGGCCTCACTCGCTGCCTTTTACGTTAAATTATTCATTTGGCTGCGTTTCTTTTCTGTTTCCCCCCTCTCCCTGCGTCTTCGCTGCTTCGCTTTCCTTCCCTTCCTCCATTTTCTCTCCATTGCCGCTCTTCCTCTCGATTATCGATTTTGTGCTCTCTTCTCTCTCTCTCTCTCTCTCGCGTGCTCGCGTGTCATTACGTGGTCGCTTCTCTTTCCCCCATACTTTATGGTTCCATCACCTCCCCTTACACTCTGTGCCTTCCAGACGCGTTTTCTCTCCCTCTGTAGGCTCTCTGCTCCTCATTCTTCCTCACTTTCTCTGTTTGGGGGTTCTGTTGATGTCGTCCTCGTGGAGGGGAAACGTGACTGGCGTGCGTGCGAGTGATAGCTGTGTCTATTGCGCACCTCATCCTCCCCCCAATCACCTCTACTGCCTCACTTGTTCTACATTGTGTCGTCTTCGGTTTCTCGTTGATTTGTTCCCCCCCTCTTTCCTCCTCCTACGGCACGGAGTGGCGCGCCAGTGCGGGCCTTTCTCTATGGTTGTGCTTGTGTACAGACTTACTCCCACCCTACACGGACACTCAAACCTGCCAAGGCATATTCAGACCCGGTGCAAGCTAGGCAAGCAGTGGCCTTTTTTTTTACTCTGTGGCGCTTCTGCTTGTGCGCCTCTCGACGCATGCGCTTCTGCCAGGACGGCAGCTGCTGGGGGGGCGGGCGGGGTCGGGTAGGTGTGCACCTGTGCATGGGCGTCCGTCTCTTCCTCTCTCCCTCGCTTTTTCTATTCTTCCCTCTCTAGGTGTAAAGGCACACCTGTGAGACGACAGTGGTGTTTCATCACAACAACACCCCTTCACCTCCTCCGCACCCCACGTCTCTACTTGGTTACATTTTACCCACACTTCTCTTTTATTCCTAGCTTGTTGCCCCCCCTCTCTCTCCTCGAGCATCTTGAGTGGCAAGTACGCCGTGTGGTGAGTGGGACGGGGGGCCTTGGGTGCCTCCTCCTCGGTGCGCCGCGTGCATGACGGTGTGTACAAGGGAGCGAGGGGGCGTGTATGTGTCTGTGGTGTCTGTGAGCTCCGGGGGATGGGGGAAGGGGGG